>NC_057812.1:723945839-724030798 GCF_018294505.1 Triticum aestivum | reverse complement strand
ACCACTCACCTAAGCCTATCATCAAAAGTCAGAAGCCCCATCCGAGCCACATACCGGGTTTGGGGCATAAACTGGTCTGACGCACTCACATGTGTCGTCGCCGCCATCTTCCACGGGTCCGTCTTCAGAGCAGATATTGAGGCTTCTACCTTGTCAGGCCACTCTGCCATCGACGCCACCATGACGCCAGACAACTGCCTCCACCTGCGCGAGTCCATCACCGCGCATCGGGCGCCGAGTCTCCACTGCACCACGCCGCTGAGATCCGCCGTCATCAATGTGTAGGATGAAGCACCGCTCCACCAAAAAAGGCGCCCACTGGTCCCTTGATCCTCGGCTGCTGTCACCGACCCCATACTGAGCCCGCCACCACACTGCCCTCAAGGCGACGCCTTCAAGAAGGTCACGACGTCAAGGATGCCGCCGCCGCCGCCCATCGGAGTTAGGTTTTCACCCGAGAAGCAAGGTGGTGGGGTGTGGAAGGGCAGACCTCGACCGGCGTCTCCATGAAGAAATCGGCGCCCGCAGACGTCGTCATCGCCGTGGCCAGCTGGAGCCGACCAGGGGTTTCCCCTAATCTGGATCCCGACCACCAGAATCACCCGCAACCCAGAGGCAGGCCAGACGCCTGCACAGCCAGGGACCGTCGAGGGTGAAACGCATCGAGCAGGGGAAGATGGCCAGCAGCCAGATCTGACGCCGCCAGCCACCAGGGCAGCCATGCGAGGTCCCAGCCCACCGAAGATCCGCCGGCCACCCGACCAGATCGCCGGCACCGCGCCTACCCCACTGCTCACCGCAGGTGACAAGGGGCCTCGCCGGGGGCCGCCGCCCAGATCCAAGACCCTCCGATGTGAACCAGAGCAGCGCATGCCCCGCCGCCGTAGTCCCTGGCTGCGCCATGGGCCTTGCCCGGCGGTAGCCTCGTGCGGCGGCGAGGGGAAGAGGGGAGGGAGAGGGGCTACTCCGGCGCGGGGGGAGTTGCCCCCGAGACGCCCACTAGGGGCGGCGCGGGGGAGGGGAGGCTGAGGCGCGGGGGAGGGCATATTTCCGGTATGATGACCAAACATTATACATAGTTTATATATTTTATTTGTATTCATTTGTGAAGTTTACTCAGAACATCACTCAAGCAATATTTTGTCAGCTACTAGTCTAACCAGGTGCTATAGCTACCGAGCACTGCATCAAGTGAAACTAGTCCTGCGTATCATTTCCCGCACACACACAAACACACACATATAAAAGGAAGTCTGTTATATATGGAAAGGAAAATAAATGCATATGGAAAATGACTTTTTAGAAAAGTCATGCCACTCGAAACTAAGTTCAGTTGTACCAAAAGTGTAATCAGTGAACAGGTATAGAATTTCCTCTGTTCTACCTAAAATTTTGTTACCAATTTATCAATGTTGGGGATATCGCTTATCGAGAACTTATCGGTCGACCCATGATACGGGGTAAATCGGCCAGTTTATCGGCATATCGGCTGGTTTATCATCATATTGGTTGATTTATCGGCCGATATATCTTATCGGTCAGACACTGGTAAGCGATAAATCGGCCGATTTATCGGAATATCGAAAGATATCTTGAACAGTGCAATTTATACAGATGAATCTCTGGACCTTGAGTGGAATATGAGATACGAGATAATCAAGGCAATTTGCAGTGGTTTGTGTTTTCCTTCAGGAAGAATACCGTATCCTTCATCTGGACCTTAAGCCAGAAAATATATGATGGACTTTATGATGATGCCGAAAATCGCGGATTTTGGTTTGTCGAGTCTCTTTGTGTGCAGCAAATGCGAATCTTCACTGATAATCCTGCAGGAAACAGTAAGCTATGGCTCTTATACCTTTGTGGTTTTTTCTTTCTCATGTACTTTGCATCTCTTTTTTTACATTCGCAGTTCTTCTTATATTTTATTATGTTGCAGTGAATATATGGCACCAGAATACTTACTTCAAGGTGTAATCTCAAGCAAGGCAGATATCTTCAGTCTGGGTGTTATAATCACAGAGATTATCACAGGTTGTACAGCCCCCACAGTACTGCTACATCTTGTCAGCATTTCATAGAGAATCTAAGATGAACTATTCTAACCTTTGCATCTATATCATCATTTTAAGCTTTACCGTTGCAAACTTGTAGGTATTTAGAAGTTGGAGGACAAATTCAAATCAACATCGAAGTATATATCAATGGAAAAATATAGCCAACAAGTAGAACTATGCATCGTCATAGCCAATAGCAAGTGTGGGACCCTGCTATGGAGAAAAGACCTACAGCAAAGGATATAATCCAAGTGCTTAGTGCAGGCAGACTGGGTATGGGTGTTGGCCTGCTGCGTACCCCGTCTGGGTGTTGGCAAAAAAGGAAAGAAAAGAAAAAGAGGATGAAAACAAAAAAAGGCAGAAAGAAGAACAAAAAAGGCACAAAAAAACATAGTATAGCAAAGAAAACCAAGAAAGAAATTAGAAAACCAAAGAGAGAGGAAAAGAAACAAAAAACAAGATAAAAACCGAACAAATGTAGCAACGAACAGGCTGAACGAATGACTGACCAAGAAACATGATACTGCGCCATCCAATACGCGTGTGCACCTACGGGGCACTTTAATCGACTCAGAAACTAGTCTTGCGTGAAGCGGGAGACATAACTCTTGCGGTTAGAGACCTACCAAAATCACTATTAAGGGTTACCCGCTTAAAGGCCACTTCCATCTTCTCAGGCGCTGTCAACTGGCGCACTGCAACTGGTAGTTCTTTCCTTTTTTTCATAAATTTTGTTTATTCAAAATGTTTTATCTCTTGAATCATGCGTTAAATCCAAAATTATTTTCACCATTTGATTTTTCGTGTCAAGATCTTCCAAATTATATCCCATTTTAAAAGGTTTGATAAACTTTTTTTCATGAAAAACCTGAAAAATACTGGAGTGGGAAGCACGGTTGTGCTTCTTGTGGAAGCAATCTGTTCTTCCATGAGAAGCGAAGCTTGTATTTATTTTCTTATCGAGAAGCACACTCACAGAAGCAAATTCATGTCTCCACGAGAAGGAAATATGTGCTTCTCGTGAAAGCACATTTGATTTCCTTTCCGAGAAGCACACCTCGTAGCATTTTTTTTCTTTTCCAAGAATGTGCTTCTCGTGGAAGCACATTTTTTTTACTTTTCCGTGAAGCCCAGCTTGTGTTTGGGAAGCAAAGGATTTTTTTGTCTAAGACCTGACAAGAACTGAAATGCTATAGAAAAAAAGTCCGTCCAAATTCGAAAGCGTACAACAGAAAAATAATAAAAATGGAATCTAGAGTGAGCGTCCGGCACGCAACATATGGCGGTGGCTGGACGCACCACTTGGCATGCTCCTACGCACCCAAAGTGCGAGGGCCTTTAGTCCCGGTTGGTGTTTGGAACCGGGACTAAGGTCCCAGTCGAACCGGGACTGATGCCTGCCGAGGCTCAGCCGGCATCTAGCCGCTCGAACCGGGACGATACTCACATTAGCCCCGGTTTGTAACACGACGCGGACTATTGATCTGATCTGGCCAGAACCAAAGCCATGTTTTCTACTAGTGGTGGATGATTGACAATAAAGAACGGGAACAGGTAGTCCTAGATAACCTCCTGGCTATCTGTGGTTTCTAGGTTGTGGCAGTGCATGTAAAAAGGATTTGGTAAGGACACTTTACCAATCAGGAGTAGGGGGTCTATAGCTCGATGAAGTACCCAAATCATCATTAAATCTAGGGAGACTGTGCTGACAGAGAAGATATTTGCATGAATGACCTCATTAAAGGCCAGATCAATTTTGTCGGCCAGAAACTCCTGGATGAAACTATAACCTTCTATGACCTTGGTCGTGTATCCATGTTGACCTTCTTTTGATTTACCTACCACATTGGCATGCAGAACTTGAAGACCGATCGAGAGGGTCTTCAACATAGAGTTTGATAGATACCGTTCGCCAGGCTTATACATATTCATTTTCCGCACTTCGGGGATATGACAACGGGTAGAGGTGGTTTGTCCGCGGATGGTCCACAACTGTCATGTACATTCTTCTCCCTTGATTACAGATTATCCGGCACTATGTCTAGGGTGTCAGCATGTCCGTGGGGAATCTCCTCGTGGCTGATACGTTCCAACGTATCTATAATTTTTGATTGTTCCATGCTCTTATAATATCAATCTTGGATGTTTTATATTCATTTACTAACAACTTTATATCATTTTGGGACTAACCTATTGACATAGTGCACAGTGCTAGTTGCTGTTATTTGCTTGTTTTTCACTTTGCGAATATCAATACCAAACGTAGTCCAAATGCCACTAAACTTTTTGGAGATTTTTTTTCTACCCAGAAGACACCCAGGGAGCCAAAGTAGAAAATTTGAGGATGCCCGTGGGGCCCACTAGGTACCAGGGTGCGCCCTGATGGGTAGTGGAGCCCACGGAAGCTTCTCCACTGATATCCACCTCTATAAATACTCTAAAATCCAAAGAAACCTAGGGGAGTTGAGGAAATACAGTTTCTGCCGTCACAAGTTTTTCAGAACCATGAGATCCAATCTAGAGGCCTTTTCTGGCACTCTGTCGGAGGGGGAAGCAGGTTATAGGGGTATGCATGCGCTCTGTGTATCCTATTAAAGTGTCTGACATGTATGCACAGGCTGCACAGTGGTCACTGTTTCTCATATGCATGCTCAAGCACAACACAGTCTCTCTCGGGTCTCTCACAAGCTCTCTTTCACTAAAAATAATAGAAAAAAGCTCTCTCAAAGTCTGACTAAAAGGCGTGGCTATGCATGTGTTTTTTAGACTAACCACAATGGAGAGTAACATACATTAGTAACATACACGTATTCCTAGACTATGTTACTACCTTCATAGTGGGTAGTAACATAAGTGTGGTAACATGCATAGCTTCATTTATTAGGTTATAGACTCATATTGCATTGTGACATGTGATGTTACAGTAACTAGCTAAGTTACTACTACTACCTCTCTTCTCATTAACTCACTACCACAAAAGCAAATTTGCTGAGTTGGACTCGATGTTACTGCTGAAGTTACTCTCACTATGGCTAGTCGTATAGTGATCACATCTGTCATCTAGCTGAGAGAGAGGGTGACAATGAGTAGAGAGAGAGAGATGGAGCTAAGGGATGATTGGTCACATCTGTCAATGGCAGCTACACAGCCTACCAACAGTAGGTGGCTACGATGCTCTTGGGACCTAGTGATCCACTAGAGCGCATGCATGATACGTGGCGCTCGAAACACTGGTAAAATTGCGGCATTACAAAAGTATGGGGCTGCTAATCCAACTGGCGTTTCTAGACATGGCACAGATCTCAACGTTTCCTATTGTACATGGATGGTTATGATAAGAGGGAGTCCAGACTCCCGGGTCCTAAAAGGCTGGTCTCATCTAACATACGTCACTTGTTGTGAAATAAACAGAACAGGAATGATGAACCACCCAGCAGTTTCAAATTCTTGGAGTATATATATTACAAAACTGAAAAGAACAAGAGTCTACAGCTCTATTACAGACCAAAGTTGTGGTCAATCTTCAAGCATATTAGTAGTAGAAGATAGCATAAACTTCGCAATATAACTCAATCATTAAACAGGACGAACACGTGGACTCCTGAAATTCCAAACTTTTTATAGGATGAACAAACAGAGTGAACCAATTACACAAGCAGACGAAAGATAGCATAAGCTTCAGACCGCAAAATCAAACCACAGACTCTTGTGCAGTGGTACCATTAAACCCTCCCAGATGGTCTATCCCAGAGGAGGAAGAGGGCCGCCCCAGAATACCAGCATGAGTGAGAAGTGCCCAAAGATGGGTCATGAGCTCCCCGCCGGTGGCCAGCATCTCTGCATGGATGTCCGCATTGTCCGATGGCGCCAGGAAGAGTATGAACTCTGCCCAAAAGTCAGCCAGCACCTTCCAACGCTGTCCTTGATCAGGAACATTATCTCTAAGTTGCCTCCCAAGCTCGGCTCCCTTATATAGGATTGTACCATCGTCGTCATGCAAGCCTGTGATCAACTTCTCATACCTACCACTCAGAGTTTCACATCCGGCAAGGCGCTGCCGAGCCTCCATGACCACAGCGTCGAAGATGCGTCGTGTGTCGTAGCCGATGACCAGGCAGCATGTCGGGAACAAAAGCTACCAAGTAGGCACAGTAATCCGACAGTCTCACGGCAACAAGGAGGTCGTCGTTGCCCTTCAGCGACAGCTCGTTCCGGGAGATGGTTGTGGCGATATGCCATACAAGGATTGTGTGGATGTGTGTTGGCAAGTTGCAGGCCCATGAGAATTGGCTTCCCAGCTGATTTCTAGCAAGTGCTGCTTGTCCATTTTCTAGCTTGCCGTTGTTCTTTTTGAACTGAGAGAGGATGCGGATGATGACTGTATCTGCCAGTTTTATCTTCTTGTCAGACTTCTGTCCTTTTCTTGTTGCATCGAGCAAGCCTAGTGACAGAAAAGACAGTGCATTCCATGGATCATAGTCGAAGTTGAGTAACAGAGAGTACTGCCCAAGCTTTCTTTCCCAAGTACCTTCTCTTGTGGGACTCTCATTTACAGTTTTGTTCGTGACTTGGTAATGTATTCCCGGATGTCATCCACTACTAACATCCTAGAAGGAGATATAAATGTTGTCGTGCAGTTTATCAAAGCTAAACTGGCAAGCAAAACAATGGTAACCCAACGAATAACATCGGTTCCATTGACTCTCTGTTCCAAATTACTACGATGGTAGTGTCTGCTGAGTGCTCCGGAAATGATGTTCCAAACAATAGCAAACAATGTAGCAACTGCTGACATGCCCCACCTCCCCCAGTAAAATTCCATCCTTGTATAGAAGAAATCATACATGAATGACAGCTCCTCCTCGATAACACGAAAAGCACGAACGTAGCTGGCATTCTCGGAGAGGAGCCCATGAAGAACGAGATGCAGTGTCTTCTCAAGGCCGGCTTCACTGAGTCGGTAGCCACAGAATCTCCGTTTCAACAGTTTGGATAATGTGAAGGAGAGCGCAGTATCCTTGTAAACTTCCGCAGTTTGCTTGTGCTTGAAGCTGTGAGACTCGACCCATCGCCAAACAGAATCAATGGTGATGTATTCTGAATTGATTACCTCTTTTAACACAACTCTGTAGTCAGGCGCGGTTGGAAGCAGGGAAGTCAATTCCATTTCCCCGTGAAATATGTAGCTGTACCCTTCCATAGTGCATGGATTGAAGACCGGAGCAAGCTGATGCTCAACCAGCATGTAATCAGCAATCACTTTAGAATGCGCCACCAAACCTCCCTTTTTGCTTGCCTTACTTAAATTCCCAAACTTGCTGAATGTCAAAATGATGCTCAGGATATAGAAAATCCATATGGTAGTATTGTAACTCTTGTTGCCACCACTCCCATTGATGATCAGCCATAGCACCAGAATGATTTGCAAGACTTGCTGCACAAGCATCCTTTTCCTCTGCTCAATATCCTGGATACTGTAGACAGAGAGGGAGACAGGGTTTACTTGTATCAGGAGGAGGATGGTGCCCCAGAGGACAAACGTCTGGTCACGGAATGGACCAGCCTGCAGCAGGCCGACGGTGTAGGGCGCCAGCACAGTGGACAGTGTGTACACTGTCCAGACGAGGAGGCGGAAGAACCCATGGCTATACCGCCGGCGGAATGAGCCGAACAGCTCAAGGAGAACCCACGCCAAGGTGCTGAAGAGGACCAGAACTTCTACGCGGATCAGCCGAGCTTCGGGGCTGCTCAAGCGCTGGACCAGCGTTGTGGTGGTGTTCTTGAGCTCCATGGCTTCTATCATCAACTGGCAGGCACCACTCTAGATCTGTTTCTCTCCGGTTGGCTTACCCATGCTAGGTTGGGTTAACACTCAAATGGCTTTTAAAGTGTGGAAGTCTATCTGACTATCTCTGTCTAGTTGTTCTCACAAAGTCCCCAATGACAACCTGCGTCACCGCGCTCTCTCCCTTGAAAGTATGCAAATTATGCTAGACGATTAGAAGATGTATTGCATGTGTGGCTGCGGAATACATGGCCAGGGACGAGCTGATACATGCAAGAATGGCTTGGCTTAGGAACGCATGGACAGGGGCTGGGATGAAAGGATGGAATCAAGATGGCACCCCCCGGGTTTTGGGTGCGGGTAGTCGCCCAAACCCATTCTTGTCTTGATATTTTCTGCCTAAACCTATACCCATATCCGCACCTTGGGTTTTAAACTGTTCCCGTACCCATATTTGTCCGGGTGCGGGTACCCGTAGGCAAAAATACTCATCTTGACCACCTTACCTAATTCACACTTCACCATGTATGTTTCAGCATTTCCGCATTTATCCACAATATTTCTGTATGTTTACTTCAACATTTCAGCGCGCGAGCACACGCACACACACATACACACATATATACATGGGTATGCAGGTATTAGTAGGTATTAGTATATGGGTATGCAGGTACGCGGCTATGGGTATTGCCTTCCCGTACCCATATCTGGCTTATCTGATGGTACGAGTTTTCTCATTTATAACACACGGGTATTTATTTTTCCCAAACCCTTACCCTAATAGGGTTATTACCCGTCCGTTTCGCGGGTTGTCGGTACCCATTGTCTGTTGAACTTAAAATGGCCAGGTGCCTTCGACTTGCCGAACTGGGCCACGATGTTGCCATCTTGCATGTTGCATTCTAGCCCATTTCCTTGAGGCGCTTCTTCCTCCTAAGCTGGCAGACACCCCTCGCGACGGCTGCGATGTGGTGGCAATGGGACGCTGCCGTACACGTCCCTCCTCCACCACCCAGTGCGGAGCTGCTTCCACCACCGTGACGCGGTACTGCGAGCTTCTTCGGCGGCACTGACTAGAGGTAGTTTTCATTTCCCTTTTTCACCCACCGTTGCAAGCCTCTTCTTCAAGTGATCCCATTTCCACATGTTTACTAGTTGTCAATGCTAATGGTTCAACTTTCTATTTCACCGGTGAAGTTTGAATTGGGTAAGGTGGTCGAGATGGGTATTTTTACCCACGGGAATTACCTGCACCCTGCCAGGTACGCGTATGAGAACAGTTTGAAACCCAAGGTGCGGGTGTGGGTACGGGTATGCGTATGAGAACAGTTTGAAAGCCAAGGTGCGGGTACGGATTTGGGTAAAAATATCGAGACGGGCATGGGTTTGGGCCACCATTACCCGCACCCGAACCCGGCGTTTGCCATGTGGACAAGTGGTCAATGGAATCATTGTGTCGGTCCATTGAACATTCATTGCAGAAATGAAGATGATTGAGAAGCCGAAAGGGTAGTTGGATGAACAATAGATGCTCTGCATACAGACCCCGGGCCAGGCAAGACTATTTCATGGACCATGGGTAAGATGAAGTGAGCAATTGCTGTTAAGAATCTACATTTGCTGTTCCCCTCCATGTACTGTTAGGAATCCTTATGACTCAGGATCTGAACTCTTGAAATTTTGACTGCAGGGTTACAACGTTAGCAGGCAATTGTAAAGGATGTCACCAAAATCTCTTGTGTTTTGATGCTCACCTACCCCGGATATTATTGGCAGGATCTGTCATACATCACATCACATGCTGTGGAATCTCATCTACCATGGCTAGATACTGTGGCTGGACCGGTCTCTCTAACCTACCGTCATTAGTGTGCGGACCCCAGGCTGAGTGTCAATGTCAAGTGTACTCCGTTTGGTCTAGATCTAAATTGGTAGCCTTTAAAGGCAGATCGACAGTCTGATAGTCTTCCTGCGCCTTGATATTCTACTTGAACAGTACATGTTTTCTGAGCAGCTATGAGTCGTCGAGGTCAGTGCTCCAGCTTCTTACTGTTACTGTCTGCATGACTCCTTTTGATCGATCTTTATCTTGATACGCTCAGATCTTGAGAATTAGTAGATGAAATATGCCCATGTTTATTCGTAGTATTGATCAAGCCAAATATCCACAGAAGTAGCTAGCTTGTTTTCAACAGGATCATGCCTAGGGATTACATGTCACATCGATCCGCTGGATCGTGGTGTTTTCTAAGAATTAACAAGGTTCCTTCTGTAGATGACTACTCTTCTTTTAGTAAATATCAAAGTTAACATGGTGGTTTGAGTTGTTGAGACGTAAATAACTCACATCATAGTATCTGTCGAGAAGGGTCTGTAGTTGCTCTTTTCTTTCTAAAACGGTGGTTTCTGTGACCAGAAATGGCTATCTTACGTGATGAACTGTAGAACAAGCTACAAGATCCAAAAGCAACACCGATGTTTCTTCCTCTAGAATTTGAAAGGCATCACATGTGATTTTTCCACTGAATCGGACCTTGGCAGAGGTGGATATGGAGTGGTTTACAAGGTATGACCATTTTGTTTACTCCACTTTTCAAATATTATTAACGGCAATGAATCAAAGACACTTGTATATACTATGAAGAGAGGTTTAACTGATAAACACAGGGAGTTCTTAAGGGTGGGAAAATCATTGTCATGAAGAAGCTTTTTGAAATACATCTGCTGGACGATAAAACGTTCGAGGATGAAGTCAGACATCTTATAGCGATCAGGCACCAAAATCTAGTACAACTTATTGGTTACTGTGCTGAATCAAGTTGGGAATTGGTAGAGCAGAGTGGAAAGCATGTTTTTGCTGAAATACTGAAAAGGTTGCTCTGCTTTGAGTATGTATGCAACAAAAGCCTTGACAAGTATATTTCCGATATGATTTTTCTAGAAAAGGAGGATGACCCCCGGCCTCTGCATCTAGGAGATGCATACGGCCACTTTATTGATTATTCTCGAGGACCTTACAAAGTATTACAACAATATGCCTGAATCCGCCATTTTGGCAACATATGCCACTACCCCTATCCATATGATGAAGGGGTGCTACCTGGGCCAAATACCCGGACCACTCACCTAAGCCTATCATCAAAAGTCAGAAGCCCCATCCGAGCCACATACCGGGTTTGGGGTATAAACTGGTCTGACGCACTCACATGTGTCGTCGCCGCCATCTTCCACGGGTCCGTCTTCAGAGCAGATATTGAGGCTTCTACCTTGTCAGGCCACTCTGCCATCGACGCCACCATGACGCCAGACAACTGCCTCCACCTGCGCGAGTCCATCACCGCGCATCGGGCGCCGAGTCTCCACTGCACCACGCCGCTGAGATCCGCCGTCATCAATGTGTAGGATGAAGCACCGCTCCACCAAAAAAGGCGCCCACTGGTCCCTTGATCCTCGGCTGCTGTCACCGACCCCATACTGAGCCCGCCACCACACTGCCCTCAAGGCGACGCCTTCAAGAAGGTCACGACGTCAAGGATGCCGCCGCCGCCGCCCATCGGAGTTAGGTTTTCACCCGAGAAGCAAGGTGGTGGGGTGTGGAAGGGCAGACCTCGACCGGCGTCTCCATGAAGAAATCGGCGCCCGCAGACGTCGTCATCGCCGTGGCCAGCTGGAGCCGACCAGGGGTTTCCCCTAATCTGGATCCCGACCACCAGAATCACCCGCAACCCAGAGGCAGGCCAGACGCCTGCACAGCCAGGGACCGTCGAGGGTGAAACGCATCGAGCAGGGGAAGATGGCCAGCAGCCAGATCTGACGCCGCCAGCCACCAGGGCAGCCATGCGAGGTCCCAGCCCACCGAAGATCCGCCGGCCACCCGACCAGATCGCCGGCACCGCGCCTACCCCACTGCTCACCGCAGGTGACAAGGGGCCTCGCCGGGGGCCGCCGCCCAGATCCAAGACCCTCCGATGTGAACCAGAGCAGCGCATGCCCCGCCGCCGTAGTCCCTGGCTGCGCCATGGGCCTTGCCCGGCGGTAGCCTCGTGCGGCGGCGAGGGGAAGAGGGGAGGGAGAGGGGCTACTCCGGCGCGGGGGGAGTTGCCCCCGAGACGCCCACTAGGGGCGGCGCGGGGGAGGGGAGGCTGAGGCGCGGGGGAGGGCATATTTCCGGTATGATGACCAAACATTATACATAGTTTATATATTTTATTTGTATTCATTTGTGAAGTTTACTCAGAACATCACTCAAGCAATATTTTGTCAGCTACTAGTCTAACCAGGTGCTATAGCTACCGAGCACTGCATCAAGTGAAACTAGTCCTGCGTATCATTTCCCGCACACACACAAACACACACATATAAAAGGAAGTCTGTTATATATGGAAAGGAAAATAAATGCATATGGAAAATGACTTTTTAGAAAAGTCATGCCACTCGAAACTAAGTTCAGTTGTACCAAAAGTGTAATCAGTGAACAGGTATAGAATTTCCTCTGTTCTACCTAAAATTTTGTTACCAATTTATCAATGTTGGGGATATCGCTTATCGAGAACTTATCGGTCGACCCATGATACGGGGTAAATCGGCCAGTTTATCGGCATATCGGCTGGTTTATCATCATATTGGTTGATTTATCGGCCGATATATCTTATCGGTCAGACACTGGTAAGCGATAAATCGGCCGATTTATCGGAATATCGAAAGATATCTTGAACAGTGCAATTTATACAGATGAATCTCTGGACCTTGAGTGGAATATGAGATACGAGATAATCAAGGCAATTTGCAGTGGTTTGTGTTTCCTTCAGGAAGAATACCGTATCCTTCATCTGGACCTTAAGCCAGAAAATATATTGATGGACTTTATGATGATGCCGAAAATCGTGGATTTTGGTTTGTCGAGTCTCTTTGGTGTGCAGCAAATGCGAATCTTCACTGATAATCCTGCAGGAAACAGTAAGCTATGGCTCTTATACCTTTGTGGTTTTTTCTTTCTTCATGTACTTTGCATCTCTTTTTTTACATTCGCAGTTCTTCTTATATTTTATTATGTTGCAGTGAATATATGGCACCAGAATACTTACTTCAAGGTGTAATCTCAAGCAAGGCAGATATCTTCAGTCTGGGTGTTATAATCACAGAGATTATCACAGGTTGTACAGCCCCCACAGTACTGCTACATCTTGTCAGCATTTCATAGAGAATCTAAGATGAACTATTCTAACCTTTGCATCTATATCATCATTTTAGCTTTACCGTTGCAAACTTGTAGGTATTTAGAAGTTGGAGGAACAAATTCAAATCAACATCGAAGTATATATCAATGGAAAAATATAGCCAACAAGTAGAACTATGCATCGTCATAGCCATAGCATGTGTGGACCCTGCTATGGAGAAAAGACCTACAGCAAAGGATATAATCCAAGTGCTTAGTGCAGCAGACTGGGTATGGGTGTTGGCCTGCTGCGTACCCGTCTGGGTGTTGGCAAAAAAGGAAAGAAAAGAAAAAGAGGATGAAAACAAAAAAAAGGCAGAAAAGAAGAACAAAAAAGGCAAAAAAAAACATAGTATAGCAAAGAAAACCAAGAAAGAAATTAGAAAACCAAAGAGAGAGAAAAGAAAACAAAAAACAAGATAAAAACCGAACAAATGTAGCAACGAACAGGCTGAACGAATGACTGACCAAGAAACATGATACTGCGCCATCCAATACGCGTGTGCACCTACGGGGCACTTTAATCGACTCAGAAACTAGTCTTGCGTGAAGCGGGAGACATAACTCTTGCGGTTAGAGACCTACCAAAATCACTATTAAGGGTTACCCGCTTAAAGGCCACTTCCATCTTCTCAGGCGCTGTCAACTGGCGCACTGCAACCTGGTAGTTCTTTCCTTTTTTTCATAAATTTGTTTATTCAAAATGTTTTATCTCTTGAATCATGCGTTTAAATCCAAAATTATTTTCACCATTTGATTTTTCGTGTCAAGATCTTCCAAATTATATCCCATTTTAAAAGGTTTGATAAACTTTTTTTCATGAAAAAACCTGAAAAATACTGGAGTGGGAAGCACGGTTGTGCTTCTTGTGGAAGCAATCTGTTCTTCCATGAGAAGCGAAGCTTGTATTTATTTTTCTTATCGAGAAGCACACTCACAGAAGCAAATTCATGTCTCCACGAGAAGGAAATATGTGCTTCTCGTGAAAGCACATTTGATTTCCTTTCCGAGAAGCACACCTCGTAGCATTTTTTTTCTTTTCCAAGAATGTGCTTCTCGTGGAAGCACATTTTTTTTACTTTTCCGTGAAGCCCAGCTGTGTTTGGGAAGCAAAGGATTTTTTTGTCTAAGACCTGACAAGAACTGAAATGCTATAGAAAAAAAAGTCCGTCCAAAATTCGAAAGCGTACACAGAAAAATAATAAAAATGGAATCTAGAGTGAGCGTCCGGCACGCAACATATGTCGGTGGCTGGACGCACCACTTGGCATGCTCCTACGCACCCAAAGTGCGAGGGCCTTTAGTCCCGGTTGGTGTTTGGAACCGGGACTAAAGGTCCCAGTCGAACCGGGACTGATGCCTGCCGAGGCTCAGCCGGCATCCTAGCCGCTCGAACCGGGACGATACTCACATTAGCCCCGGTTTGTAACACGACCGGGACTATTGATCTGATCTGGCCAGAACCAAAGCCATGTTTTCTACTAGTGGTGGATGATTGACAATAAAGAACGGGAACAGGTAGTCCTAGATAACCTCCTGGCTATCTGTGGTTTCTAGGTTGTGGCAGTGCATGTAAAAAGGATTTGGTAAGGACACTTTACCAATCAGGAGTAGGGGGTCTATAGCTCGATGAAGTACCCAAATCATCATTAAATCTAGGGAGACTGTGCTGACAGAGAAGATATTTGCATGAATGACCTCATTAAAGGCCAGATCAATTTTGTCGGCCAGAAACTCCTGGATGAAACTATAACCTTCTATGACCTTGGTCGTGTATCCATGTTGACCTTCTTTTGATTTACCTACCACATTGGCATGCAGAACTTGAAGACCGATCGAGAGGGTCTTCAACATAGAGTTTGATAGATACCGTTCGCCAGGCTTATACATATTCATTTTCCGCACTTCGGGGATATGACAACGGGTAGAGGTGGTTTGTCCGCGGATGGTCCACAACTGTCATGTACATTCTTCTCCCTTGATTACAGATTATCCGGCACTATGTCTAGGGTGTCAGCATGTCCGTGGGGAATCTCCTCGTGGCTGATACGTTTCCAACGTATCTATAATTTTTGATTGTTCCATGCTCTTATAATATCAATCTTGGATGTTTTATATTCATTTACTAACAACTTTATATCATTTTTGGGACTAACCTATTGACATAGTGCACAGTGCTAGTTGCTGTTATTTGCTTGTTTTTCACTTTGCGGAATATCAATACCAAACGTAGTCCAAATGCCACTAAACTTTTTGGAGATTTTTTTTCTACCCAGAAGACACCCAGGGAGCCAAAGTAGAAAATTTGAGGATGCCCGTGGGGCCCACTAGGTACCAGGGTGCGCCCTGATGGGTAGTGGAGCCCACGGGAAGCTTCTCCACTGATATCCACCTCTATAAATACTCTAAAATCCAAAGAAACCTAGGGGAGTTGAGGAAATACAGTTTCTGCCGTCACAAGTTTTCAGAACCATGAGATCCAATCTAGAGGCCTTTTCTGGCACTCTGTCGGAGGGGGCAGCAGGTTATAGGGGTATGCATGCGCTCTGTGTATCCTATTAAAGTGTCTGACATGTATGCACAGGCTGCACAGTGGTCACTGTTTCTCATATGCATGCTCAAGCACAACACAGTCTCTCTCGGGTCTCTCACAAGCTCTCTTTCACTAAAAATAATAGAAAAAATCTCTCTCAAAGTCTGACTAAAAGGCGTGGCTATGCATGTGTTTTTTAGACTAACCACAATGGAGAGTAACATACATTAGTAACATACACGTATTCCTAGACTATGTTACTACCTTCATAGTGGGTAGTAACATAAGTGTGGTAACATGTATAGCTTCATTTATTAGGTTATAGACTCATATTGCATTGTGACATGTGATGTTACAGTAACTAGCTAAGTTACTACTACTACCTCTCTTCTCATTAACTCACTGCCACAAAAGCAAATTTGCTGAGTTGGAATCGATGTTACTGCTGAAGTTACTCTCACTATGGCTAGTCGTATAGTGATCACATCTGTCATCTAGCTGAGAGAGAGGTGACAATGAGTAGAGAGAGAGAGATGGAGCTAAGGATGATTGGTCACATCTGTCAATGGCAGCTACACAGCCTACCAACAGTAGGTGGCTACGATGCTCTTGGGACCTAGTGATCCACTAGAGCGCATGCATGATACGTGGCGCTCGAAACACTGGTAAAATTGCGGCATTACAAAAGTATGGGGCTGCTAATCCAACTGGCGTTTCTAGACATGGCACAGATCTCAACGTTTCCTATTGTACATGGATGGTTATGATAAGAGGGAGTCCAGACTCCCGGGTCCTAAAAGGCTGGTCTCATCTAACATACGTCACTTGTTGTGAAATAAACAGAACAGGGATGATGAAACCACCCAGCAGTTTCAAATTCTTGGAGTATATATATTACAAACTGAAAAGAACAAGAGTCTACAACTCTATTACAGACCAAAGTTGTGGTCAATCTTCAAGCATATTAGTAGTAGAAGATAGCATAACTTCGCAATATAACTCAATCATTAAACAGGACGAACACGTGGACTCCTGAAATTCCAAACTTTTTATAGGATGAACAAACAGAGTGAACCAATTACACAAGCAGACGAAAGATAGCATAAGCTTCAGACCGCAAAATCAAACCACAGACTCTTGTGCAGTGGTACCATTAAACCCTCCCAGATGGTCTATCCCAGAGGAGGAAGAGGGCCGCCCCAGAATACCAGCATGAGTGAGAAGTGCCCAAAGATGGGTCATGAGCTCCCCGCCGGTGGCCAGCATCTCTGCATGGATGTCCGCATTGTCCGATGGCGCCAGGAAGAGTATGAACTCTGCCCAAAAGTCAGCCAGCACCTTCCAACGCTGTCCTTGATCAGGAACATTATCTCTAAGTTGCCTCCCAAGCTCGGCTCCCTTATATAGGATTGTACCATCGTCGTCATGCAAGCCTGTGATCAACTTCTCATACCTACCACTCAGAGTTTCACATCCGGCAAGGCGCTGCCGAGCCTCCATGACCACAGCGTCGAAGATGCGTCGTGTGTCGTAGCCATGACCAGGCAGCATGTCGGGAACAAAAGCTACCAAGTAGGCACAGTAATCCGACAGTCTCACGGCAACAAGGAGGTCGTCGTTGCCCTTCAGCGACAGCTCGTTCCGGGAGATGGTTGTGGCGATATGCCATACAAGGATTGTGTGGATGTGTGTTGGCAAGTTGCAGGCCCATGAGAATTGGCTTCCCAGCTGATTTCTAGCAAGTGCTGCTTGTCCATTTTCTAGCTTGCCGTTGTTCTTTTTGAACTGAGAGAGGATGCGGATGATGACTGTATCTGCCAGTTTTATCTTCTTGTCAGACTTCTGTCCTTTTCTTGTTGCATCGAGCAAGCCTAGTGACAGAAAAGACAGTGGTCCACCTGGGACTGGTCCCCTCTCACACTTGGCCCACGCAGCCCTCTGGGGCAGGTAGCCCCACTTGGTGGACCCCCGAGACCCTCCCGGTGGTCCCGGTACGTTACCGATAGCACCCGAAACTTTTCCGGTGACCAAAACAGGACTTCCCATATATAAATCTTTACCTCTGGACCATTCCGGAACTCCTCGTGATGTCCGGGATCTCATCTGAGACTCCGAACAACATTAGGTAACCACGTATATCTATTCCCTATAACCCTAGCGTCATCGAACCTTAAGTGTGTAGACCCTACGGGTTCGGGAACCATGCAGACATGACCGAGACAACTCTCCAGCCAATAACCAACAGCGGGATCTGGATACCCATGTTGGCTCCCACATGTTCCACGATGATCTCATCGGATGAACCTCCCCACCCGGTTGTGTTAGGTTAGCCCATAGGAACACTTTGGAGCAACCTCCGGGCCAGACCCACAGCAAGATCCCCTCTGTGTAGACCCCACGCGTCCGTTTCCCCCCTCCAGGTGCCGGCGGCGGCGCCGTCCGTGAGGGGGGGGGGGCAGACCCCGGACACGCGTGCCGGGCGTTTGCAACCGCCACAGCACTTCTAGACTTGTGAGAGGCCGCCTATGCAAGATTTGGCGGCATGCTAGCCCCCGGAGGCCGCCGGCCACAGCCGTAGACGCGCGAAGGGCAATCCGCGTAGAGGGAATTTTTCGGATACTTATCCATCACCAAAAATTATGAAAAAATACCATCGTTCCTATAGCACATGTGCCCGCGTCGTGCAAAAAAACTCATGATTTTATCGCGCTCCGAGTATTTAGTAATATTGACGACGCATCGTTACCGCAGAACGTCTACTAACGTGTCATCGCCGTCCGTGAGGGGGGGGGGGGCACGCCCCGCAGACGCGTCCCGCCTCTTCGGACATGCCACCACACCACCCCGCATGTATGAGGGCCCGGTGCGACGCTCCGGTGGCATTGCTACCCCCCCGTGCCCCCGTCCCGCCTAACCCTGTAGCGTTTGACCACGGGATCTAGCCCTTTGACTTTGCACGGACGGGCTTTGACCAGTGGACCTCCCCACTCGGTTGTGTTAGGTCAGCCCATAGGAACACTTTGGGGCAATATCCGGGCCAGACCCACAGCAAGATCCCCTCCGTGTAGACCCCACGCGTCCGTTTCCTCCCTCTAGGTGCCGGCGGCGGCGCCGTCCGTGAAGGGGGGCACACCCCGGACACGCGTGCCGGGCGTTTGCAACCGCCACAACACTTCCAGACTTGTGAGAGGCCGCCTATGCAAGATTTGGCGGCATGCTAGCCCCCGGAGGCCGCCGGCCACAGCCGTAGACGCACGAAGGGCAATCCGCGTAGAGGGAAGTTTTCGGATACTTCTCCATCACCAAAAATTATGAAAAAATACCATCGTTCCTATAGCACATGTGCCCGTGTCGTGCAAAAAAACTCATGATTTTATCGCGCTCCGAGTATTTAGTAATATTGACGCCGCATCGTTACCGCAGAACGTCTACTACCGTGTCATCGCCGTCCGTGAGGGGGGCCACGCCCCGGAGACGCGTCCCGCCTCTTCGGACATGCCACCACACCACCCCGCATGTATGAGGGCCCGGTGCGACGCTCCGGTGGCATTGCTACCCCCCAGTGCCCCCGTCCCGCCTAACCCTGTAGCGTTTGACCACGGGATCTAGCCCTTTGACTTTGCACGGACGGGCTTTGACAAGAGGACCTCCCCACCCGGTTGTGTTAGGTCAGCCCATAGGAACACTTTGGAGCAACATCCGGGCCAGACCCATAGCAAGATCCCCTCCGTGTAGACCCCACGCGTCCGTTTCCCCCCTCCAGGTGCCGGCGGCGGCGCCGTCCGTGAGGGGGGGCACACCCCGGACACGCGTGCCGGGCGTTTGCAACCGCCACAACACTTCCAGACTTGTGAGAGGCCGCGTACGCAAGATTTGGCGGCATGCTAGCCCCCGGAGGCCATCGGCCACAGGAGTAGACGCGCGAAGGGCAATCCGCGTAGAGGGAATTTTTCGGATACTTCTCCATCACCAAAAATTATGAAAAAATACCATCGTTCCTATAGCACATGTGCCCGCGTCGTGCAAAAAAATTCATGATTTTATCGCGCTCCAAGTATTTAGTAATATTGATGCCGCATCGTTACCGCACAATGTCTACTACCGTGTCATCACCGTCCGTGAGGGGGGGCTACGCCTCGGAGACGCGTCCCGCCTCTTCGGACTTGCCACCACACCACCCCGCATGTATGAGGGCCTGGTGCGACGCTCCGGTGGCATTGCTACACCCCACCCCCAGTGCCCCCGTCCCGCCTAACCCTGTAGCGTTTGACCACGGGATCTAGCCCTTTGACTTTGCATGGGCGGGCTTTGACCAGTGGACGTCCCCACCCGGTTGTGTTAGGTCAGCCCATAGGAACACTTTGGAGCAACATCCGGGCCAGACCCACAGCAAGATCCCCTCCGTGTAGACCCCACGCGTCCGTTTCCCCCCTCCAGGTGCCGGCGGCGGCGCCGTCCGTGAGGGGGGGGGACAACCCGGACACACGTGCCGGGCGTTTGCAACAGCCACAACACTTCCAGACTTGTGAGAGGCCGCCTACGCAAGATTTGGCGGCATGCTAGCCCCCGGAGGCCGCCGGCGACAGCCGTAGACGCGCGAAGGGCAATCCGCGTAGAGGGAATTTTTCGGATACTTCTCCATCACCAAAAATTATGAAAAAATACCATCGTTCCTATAGCACATGTGCCCGCGTCGTGCAAAAAAACTCATGATTTTATCGCGCTCCGAGTATTTAGTAATATTGCTGCCGCATCGTTACCGCAGAACGTCTACTACCGTGTCATCGCCGTCCGTGAGGGGGGGCCACGCCCCGGAGACGCGTCCCGCCTCTTCGGACATGCCACCACACCACCCCGCATGTATGAGGGCCCGGTGCGACGCTCCGGTGGCATTGCTACCCCCCAGTGCCCCCGTCCCGCCTAACCCTGTAGCGTTTGACCACGGGATCTAGCCCTTTGACTTTGCACGGACGGGCTTTGACAAGAGGACCTCCCCACCCGGTTGTGTTAGGTCAGCCCATAGGAACACTTTGGAGCAACATCCGGGCCAGACCCATAGCAAGATCCCCTCCGTGTAGACCCCACGCGTCCGTTTCCCCCCTCCAGGTGCCGGCGGCGGCGCCGTCCGTGATGGGGGGCACACCCCGGACACGCGTGCCGGGCGTTTGCAACCGCCACAACACTTCCAGACTTGTGAGAGGCCGCGTACGCAAGATTTGGCGGCATGCTAGCCCCCGGAGGCCATCGGCCACAGGAGTAGACGCGCGAAGGGCAATCCGCGTAGAGGGAATTTTTCGGATACTTCTCCATCACCAAAAATTATGAAAAAATACCATCGTTCCTATAGCACATGTGCCCGCGTCGTGCAAAAAAATTCATGATTTTATCGCGCTCCAAGTATTTAGTAATATTGATGCCGCATCGTTACCGCACAATGTCTACTACCGTGTCATCGCCGTCCGTGAGGGGGGGCTACGCCCCGGAGACGCGCCCCGCCTCTTCGGACTTGCCACCACACCACCCCGCATGTATGAGGGCCTGGTGCGACGCTCCGGTGGCATTGCTACCCCCCACCCCCAGTGCCCCCGTCCCGCCTAACCCTGTAGCGTTTGACCACGGGATCTAGCCCTTTGACTTTGCATGGGCGGGCTTTGACCAGTGGACGTCCCCACCCGGTTGTGTTAGGTCAGCCCATAGGAACACTTTGGAGCAACATCCGGGCCAGATCCACAGCAAGATCCCCTCCGTGTAGACCCCACGCGTCCGTTTCCCCCCTCCAGGTGCCGGCGGCGGCGCCGTCCGTGAGGGGGGGGGGACATCCCGGACACACGTGCCGTGCGTTTGCAACAGCCACAACACTTCCAGACTTGTGAGAGGCCGCCTACGCAAGATTTGGCGGCATGCTAGCCCCCGGAGGCCGCTGGCGACAGCCGTAGACGCGCGAAGGGCAATCCGCGTAAAGGGAATTTTTCGGATACTTCTCCATCACCAAAAATTATGAAAAAATACCATCGTTCCTATAGCACATGTGCCCGCGTCGTGCAAAAAAACTCATGATTTTATCGCGCTCCGAGTATTTAGTAATATTGCTGCCGCATCGTTACCGCAGAACGTCTACTACCGTGTCATCGCCGTCCGTGAGGGGGGGGGGGCACGCCCCGGAGACGCGTCCCACCTCTTCGGACATGCCACCATACCACCCCGCATGTATGAGGGCCCGGTGCGACGCTCCGGTGGCATTGCTACCCCAGTGCCCCCGTCCCGCCTAACCCTGTAGCGTTTGACAACGGGAGCTAGCCCTTTGACTTTGCACGGACGGGCTTTGACCAGTGGACCTCCCCACCCGGTTGTGTTAGGTCAGCCCATAGGAACACTTTGGGGCAATATCCGGGCCAGACCCACAACAAGATCCCCTCCATGTAGATCCCACGTGTCCGTTTCCTCCCTCCAGGTGCCAGCGGCGGCGCCGTCCGTGAGGGGGGGCACACCCCGGACACACGTGCCGGGCGTTTGCAACCGCCACAACACTTCCAGACTTGTGAGAGGCCGCGTACGCAAGATTTGGCGGCATGCTAGCCCCCGGAGGCCGCCGGCCACAGCAGTAGACGCGCGAAGGGCAATCCGCGTAGAGGGAATTTTTTGGATACTTCTCCATCACCAAAAATTATTAAAAAATACCATCGTTTCTATAGCACATGTGCCCGCGTCGTGCAAAAAAACTCATTATTTTGTCGTGCACCGAGTATTTAGTAATATTGACGCCGCATCGTTACCGCAGAACGTCTACTACCATGTCATCGCCGTCCGTGAGGGGGGGTTACGCCCCGGAGACGCGTCCCGCCTCTTCGGACATGCCACCACACCACCCCGCATGTATGAGGGACCGGTGCGACGCTCCGGTGGCATTGCTACCCCCAGTGCCCCCGTCCCGCCTAACCCTGTAGCGTTTGACCACGGGATCTAGCCCTTTGACTTTGCACGGGCGGGCTTTAACCAGTGGACCTCCCCACCCGGTTGTGTTAGGTCAGCCCATAGGAACACTTTGGAGCAACATCCAGGCCAGACCCACAGCAAGATCCCCTCCGTGTAGACCCCACGCGTCCGTTTCCCCCCTCCAGGTGCCGGCGGCGGCGCCGTCCGTGAGGGGGGGCACACCCCGGACACGCGTGCCGGGCGTTTGCAACCGCCACAACACTTCCAGACTTGTGAGAGGCCGCCTATGCAAGATTTGGCGGCATGCTAGCCCCCGGAGGCCGCCGGCCACAGCCGTAGACGCGCGAAGGGCAATCCGCGTAGAGGGAATTTTTCGGATACTTCTCCATCACCAAAAATTATGAAAAAAATACAATTGTTCCTATAGCACATGTGCCCATGTCGTGCAAAAAAACTCAGGATTTTATCGCTCTCCGAGTATTTAGTAATATTGACGCCGCATCGTTACCGCAGAACGTCTACTATCGTGTCTTCGCCGTCCGTGAGGGGGGGGGGCACGCCCCGGAGACGCGTTCCGCCTCTTCGGACATGCCACCACACCACCCCGCATGTATGAGGGCCCGGTGCGACGCTCCGGTGGCATTGCTACCCCCCAGTGCCCCCGTCCCGCCTAACCCTTTAGCGTTTGACCACGGGATCTAGCCTTTGACTTTGCACGAACGGGCTTTGACCTGTGGACCTCCTCACCCGGTTGTGTTAGGTCAGCCCATAGGAACACTTTGGAGCAACATCCGGGCCAGACCCAACGCAAGATCCCCTCCGTGTAGACCCCACGCGTCCGTTTCCCCCCTCCAGGTGCCGGCGGCGGCGCCGTCCGTGAGGGGGGGCACATCCCGGACACGCGTGCCGGGCGTTTGCAACCACGACAACACTTCCAGACTTGTGAGAGGCCGCCTACGCAAGATTTGGCGGCATGCTAGCCCCTAGAGGCCGCCGGCCACAACCGTAGACTCGCGAAGGGCAATCCGCGTAGAGGGAATTTTTCGGATACTTCTCCATCACCAAAAATTATGAAAAAATACCATCGTTCCTATAGCACATGTGCCCGCGTCGTGCAAAAAAACTCATGATTTTATCGTGCTCCGAGTATTTAGTAATATTGACGCCGCATCGTTACCGCAGAACGTCTACTACCGTGTCATCGCCGTCCGTGAGGGGGGGGGGCACGCCCCGGAGACGCGTCCCGCCTCTTCGGACATGCCACCACACCACCCCGCATGTATGAGGGCCCGGTGCGACGCTCCGGTGGCATTGCTACCCTCCTAGTGCCCCCGTCCCGCCTAACCCTGTAGCGTTTGACCATGGGATCTAGCCCTTTGACTTTGCACGGACGGGCTTTAACCAGTGGACCTCCCCACCCGGTTGTGTTAGGTCAGCCCATAGGAACACTTTGGAGCAACATCCAGGCCAGACCCACAGCAAGATCCCCTCCGTGTAGACCCCACGCGTTCGTTTCCCCCTCCAGGTGCCGGCGGCGGCGCCATCCGTGAGGGGGGGCACACCCCGGACACGCGTGCCGGGCGTTTGCAACCGCCACAACACTTCCAGACTTGTGAGAGGCCGCCTATGCAAGATTTGGCGGCATGCTAGCCCCCGGAGGCTGCCGGCCACAGTCGTAGACGCGCGAAGGGCAATCCGCGTAGAGGGAATTTTTCGGATACTTCTCCATCACCAAAAATTATGAAAAAATACCATCGTTCCTATAGCACATGTGCCCGCGTCGTGCAAAAAAATTCATGATTTTATCGCGCTCCGAGTATTTTGTAATATTGACGCCGCATCGTTACCGCAGAACGTCTACTACCGTGTCATCACCGTCCGTGAGGGGGGGCCACGCCCCGGAGACGCGTCCCGCCTCTTCGGACATGCCACCACACCACCCCGCATGTATGAGGGCCCGATGCGACGCTCCGGTGGCATTGCTACCCCCAGTGCCCCCGTCCCGCCTAACCCTGTAGCGTTTGACCACGGGATCTAGCCCTTTGACTTTGCACGGACGGGCTTTGACCAGTGGACCTCCCCACCCGGTTGTGTTAGGTCAGCCCATAGGAACACTTTGGAGCAACATCCGGGCCAGACCCAGAGCAAGATCCCCTCCGTGTAGACCCCACGCGTCCGTTTCCCCCCTCCAGGTGCCAGCGGCGGCGCCGTCCGTGAGGGGGGGCACACCACGGAGCCCCAAGACGGGTGTGTACGCATGCATGAACACTTTCACATATGCATCGGGACCCGTGCGATGTTTCGGTGACATAGCTACACCCCGAACCCCCCCCCCCAACCAGAATTCCTTCCGTGTCGGCCGTTTCCCCCCTCCGTGACACGGCGATAGCGACGTTCGTAACGGGGGGCAATCGACATACCATCGGGTATGTTTTTTTAGATAAGGCATAATTATCTTATGCAAAAGCAAAAACTAAAATAAAGTAAAAATAACAAAACAAAGTAAAAATAAAAAAATAAAGTAATGCCCACGTATGCCGACGGCAAGGCCGTCGGCATACCTGCGCACACACGGATCGATGACGTGGCGTGGCACATGAATCGTTGATGTGGCAGAGGGGCCTATGCCGACGGCTATGCCGTAGGCATACCTCTGCCACAGATATGCCGACGGCCGCCGTTACCACCCGTCGGCGTAGGTTCAACGCCGTCAAATGGTGAGCGCTGACCGGGCAGGTGGGCCCGTGCTATGCCGACGGGCCCCATAGGCGTATCCCGGGCGGTCCCGACGGCCTCGTCTATGCCGACGGCCCCGTCGGCATAGATGGATGTATGCCGACGACTTCTCTACGCCTACGGCCTATCCTTGGCCATCGGCATAGGTCCGGCGATGCCCACGGGGGCCGTCGGCATAGATTTGGCCGTCGGCAACCCCAGTTTTTCTGGTAGTGGGTGCTGACAAGCTAGATACCATGTTAGAAGGGAGAGAGAGGATTGGTGGAATAGTTTTTGATTGCTTGAGCCTCGTGGGCATATATATAGGAGTACAATGATCTACTTGAGATACAAGACAAGTCAGAATAAATCCTAGTCTATCTCGTCTTTCCTAATAAACATTATACTCAACAAATAGGTCATGGTTGCTCGCGAGGGCTGTCGGCACTCGCATATGTATAGCCGCAACGACAACCTCACGAGTTGTTCCCTAGTTCTTGCATCCGATCGATGGCTGCCGCCCTCCCAAAGTTCATTGGAGGTGATCGCATCCTCAAAGCTAACATAACCTGGATTTTTCTGGCATCCCTTAAAGTAGGCTTTGGCTTTGGTTGCTGCTGGTGTGTCGTATGCAGTCGATAAACATTTCTTTGGCTTGCTGATGCTGGTGCGTCGTGTGCGAAGACATGTGATCTTGGCGAGACGATTGTTTTCGATTGTGGTCTTTCCCTCATCTAGATCTTGAATTCCCATGCGACGTCCTTGTCCAGCTTCGGGGGATGCACGGGAGGTGCAGAGCAAAAGCTCCACACCTTGGCGCTGGCAGTAACCATGTTTGCGGGTGTCGTGTCCCTCTTGGGGTGCCAGGCTTGCTGCCTTCTCTACCCTTCGGCCTACACCCATGGTCAAAACCGTCGTCCACTTAGGACGAAAGCGGCAGTGGCGGCGCACGGCATCCTGTCCCTCTTAGGGTCTTCGTCGTTAAATATTTGTTCCTGGGCCAGCTGTCGACGACCCGCCGCAGCACCTCCACTCTATTATCTTCTGCTCATAGCCCAGCCCTAGCCGGACCGTCAACGGGGACAACGATGTTGACCAGATCGGCAACGACTTCCTTGAAAAATCATTCCGGCAGTTCCATATAGCCCACAAAAGCGCACATATTTCAATCCAAACACGAGCTGCTATAGTATGCTTCAGCCCAGCTAACCACGTTCCAAACAACAACTCAATGTCAGCTGGAGGGTTATTGTTGAAGGCTATATGAATCGTTTTTCAAAGCAATTAGGCGAGTAGGCATTCAATGAATACGTAAAATTCATCTGACCAAACACTAATGTTGGAGATTAATCGTCTCTCGCGATGCGCCTAAATAGAATTGCACCTCATGTCGTTGTTCTCGTCTGCCTCATCTCTATGTTTCCCTCTCTTGCACACACATGCCTGTCACCTACACACACGTACAAATAAACACACACAACACAGACACACATAAGTACATCAGGCGTACACGCAGTCGACTGGGTATAGCTAGCACACAGGGCAAACACGGAGGGACACACTTCACACATGTGACGAAGCGGAAGGAGCCTACAGCCTCCCGTGACCGAAGACACATGGAATCAACTGAGCGATCAGAAAATTTCAGGTGCCTGATGATTAGCAAAAGCGTACATACACATGTTACTCTAACCAAAATGGCAATACCGAAGATGAGTAGGCTTTGCAATGTTGAAATAACTTGGATTTTTTTCACCCACAGGGGAAGTCCATACTGAACTTGGATGTCTCATTCTACGACCTCTGCATTGAGTTAAATTGGGATTTTCAGTTTTCACCCAGAAGGGAAGAACCATTCTGAACCTGCATTTTTCCTTCTACGAGTTCTACGTAACGAAACAAGGCTAAGCTTTCCACTCGTCATGTCATACACGCAATAGCTTGGAACACCATTGCCGAGCTTCTCGCAATCATGGCACGTGCATGGGTTCAACCGCCTCCGTATCCGTGCCCAGTCAGTGCCCAAGATAAACACACGATTTCCTCGAAATGTCTGCCCGTAGTGTTCCGTCGACTAGCCCGCGAGTGCCCTTGAGCAAGTCCTGCTCAGGAAGAGGAGCTGGCCATCCAAGTCATTCACCTCCAACCACTGTCTCTTCTCCAAATCTGCCTCGAACACCTGCAGATTCATCTTTGAATGATGAACGTAGGCCGCGTGAGGGATGTTCCACCGCACCATTAATAGCTTTCTATTATCGGATGAGACGACTATGTAGTACTTCACAAGAAACTTCGGCGACGATGGACCGATCCCGGGCGGCAGCGGTGTGTGTTCCTTGATGACATGCTGTACGCGACATGGCTGTTCAATCTCATGGGTGAAGAGCTGCTCCGATGATATGAGCGCGAAGATTTTTCCACGGTACAAGGCAATGTCCCTGTACTTGTACCCATGCTTGTACCCATACATATTGGTGGTAAGCAGAAGCACCCATGAGAGCTGACCGGTGCCCGGCCGGAAAAACACCAAGCAATAAGCGGAAACTGGCCTTCCGGCGTCACGGTTAAGGATCGCAACGAGGAGACTGGACGAGCACACGAGGACCTTACGCATGGTGAAGGCGACGCCCTCTGCGGGAATCAGTGGCCATGTTCTCTTGGAGCCACATGGGTCATGGGCGCCCCTATCGCTGCACTCGTCAGCACACTCATGGTGGTCCCTTGGGATCTCGATGGTGGACGAAGAATCGCGAAGGAAGAGTCGGCGGCTGTGCTTGTAGAGAAGGTAGCTGCCGAAGGAGGTGACGTCGGCGCCATGGCTCGAGCGAAACACCTTGCCATCGGCGATGCTCTGGTAAGCGCCGCGGCCGAGGCTGATGCACGGCATCGCCGGCGGCAGCTCCTGACGCGCAGCGAGGCGCCAGTCACGGAAGACGGCTCCGAAACTGAGGCGGTCTCGATGGGACGGTAGACGGGATATGATGAGGGCGGCAAGGTCGGGGGGGAGGTCCGGCCATGGCGAGCGCGAAGTAGTAGTCTTGCCGAGGCAGATACCCATTGATCGATGCGATCAAAGGTGCTTGATTAGTTTTAGTTTGTCAACAGGACGATTTGGCAGACGTAAGTACGATATAGTAGGAGTATATGAGCTAGGCTAGGTTTCGGTTGATACTTTTTCAACCCCAAACAAGGTTCCCGTCCATGATTTATTAACCGAGCTGTACTGCGATGGAATACCGTGTCCGAACGTGACTTGATCACGGCAGTCCGAAAGCACGTACAGAAAGAAACCAACAGGAGATGGACTTGGTAAGGAATTTAATTCGTTATCATAAGCACATGTAAAAATATAGGACTATTTTTTCCAGCAAAGTTTCAATAAACCGTAAACACGTGAAATACAAACACAAAGTGCGTATTTTTGGTAAAGACTTCTGGTTCACTACTCCCTCGTAATTAAATCAACAATTAGAACATACTCCCTTCGTTTTTATTTACTCCACATATTAGCTTTGGTCAACGTCAAGATTTGTAAAGTTTGACAAAGTATATATGCAAAAATATTAACATGTACAATAACAAGTCAATAACATTAGATCCATTATTGAATGTATTTTTTCTTTGAGCATCAGTACAGACACAAGCGCCCACATACACGCGCATACACTCACCCCTATGAACGCACACACGCACACCCTATCCTTATGAGCACCTCCGAAAGACTGAGCCGGCATATCATATAGATTTGCAACCACAGGTTGATTCGCATTATTGAATGTACTTTAACATCATATAGATTTGTTATGGTAAATATTCATATTCTTTTCTACAAACTTAGTCAAACTTTACTCTAATATACGGACAAGATGTTGATGCCTACCACGCGCTGGGCTTGGCGGTTCTGCTCCTCTCAGAGTCGTGCGGCTCTTTCCGCCGCTGTCACCCGTAGCCTCGCCAACCGCTCCGACTCCTCCAGCGGAACGCCTTCGCATCTTTGGAGCGACAACGGCGGGCGTCCATCTCCACAGACCTGTACGAGCGGCGAATGACGGTGCGGAGGGCCTCGTCGTCGTCGCTGGCCAGGGGAAGTTGCTGTGGCGCGGATCTACTCGATCCTCCCTCCGAGCCACGGCTAGTAGCCGCCTCCACGGCCCGCTTGTTCGCAAGGCGATAAAAACCAAGGAAAAACCGAAAAGCCAAAAAAAATCATCTAAAAACCAAAGTACATACAAGAAAAAAAAGAAAACAAAATTCAGAGGGAGCAACTAGAGCGTGACACGTGACGGTAGCTTAGGTCATCTCCAACGTGGTCCCCTAATACAAACAGTGTATTTGTCTGCAAACATTCAAAACATGAGCAGAACAGATGAATTTCATGCAAACTGGATGATTTTTATTTAAGCCGGATGATTTTCCCGCGTCTTTCCTGCGTTTAAAAAAATTGAATGTATGATCAACATTGCTATCTGCTGACAAGAAACGGAGAGACCAAAGCCATTTCTTTGTCGCTTCGACCATACCACGTCTTGGAAACATCGCCACACATTCCATAAGTAGCTCATAATCACAGTACAATCATATGCACTAACTAGCCCCAGTTGGTGAAGCTGGGCACCTACCGTACGTCCTCGCCTTATCGTCCTCCATTCCATTTCCATGGCGTATATCAGCTCCGTCGATGCTAGTGCAACCACGATTTTCATCGCCGTCTTCATTGCTGTGGTCTTCTTCGCCGCTCTGTTGCGGCACTTGTGCGGTGCTCGCTCGACGGAGGTGAAGGATTATGAGCACACGTTGATTTCTTCCGGCTGTTCGCCGGGGGTGCGTGCCTACAACTACAGGGCGCGCCAGCCGGCGGCGGCGACCATGGAAGTGCGTGTGGGGCCATTTGTTTGGGCATTCCGCAGAGCCGATGCGTGGCGCGGGTCGTCTTTCTCAGTTTGCCGGTCTGATAATGTTGTGGTGGACGACAATTTTGTATAATATATGACGTTGTTGCTTAGGCTTCAGGGTCATTTGCTTTTAAGAATGTTATGTACTCCCTCTTTTTTTTCTTTTCAAAAGAGTTATGTACTCCGCTCGTCTCAACGTATGTGGCGTCCTTCTTTTTCGTGTTTAATTTAATCTTATTTGACCAATCATGTGTTCCAAACTAATGTGGTCGAACACAAATTCAATGATATAACTTGCATGACATATAATCCGTGTCAAATCGATGATCAAATGATAGATCTAAAAACACATTTGAGCCTGCTAAATAGTGAAAGAGGGTGTAGCTAGAGATCGCGGGCCCACTTGCTGAGCGTCGTGCGCGTCCAGTACAAGCCAAATCTCTGTGTACTCACTGCCTTTGAGTTCGGCACCCCGATGATCTACTCGACTATATGACTCTTAATCCATGTGCACAACAAGAGTTTGTTTTATTTTCCTTGGTTGCCTTTTTAGTCTGAGTTTCTTCACCAAGTGGGACCTTTTATTTCTCCACAAATTCTGGCCAACCCACCAAATCCGTTCACTGATGAACTCAGAAAATGCAAGGCCATCAAGCAAACTAGCACATGCTTTTAGTGTGCCTAGAAATTAGATATCGAAGGGAAGTTAGCAACTCACCAGTTCTGTAAGCATAAAACATATATACCAGTTTTTAGGCCACTACTTCATTTCGTAGGGTTATTTTTTTCAAACAAGATAGATGAATGAGCTTTTCTAAACCGTGAGCATTTGACGTAGGTTACTGTTATCGTTAAACTAAAATAGCAAGTATTTGTTGTTTTTTTATTAGAAAAGTGAAAAAGAAGTGCATCGATGTAGGACCAATCCCTGTGGTAGTGACAACAACTTTTATTTACTCACAAGTGGAGTTCGGATATTTTGTGGATCAAACCTGCCCGATAGTGAATTCACTGGTAATTTAAAAAGTATTCAAGCATTTTTTAAAAGCCACACAATTTAGAAAGTGTTGACGCCTTTTAAAAATAATATTTATTCATTTAAAAAAATTGATTTGAAAGCGAGTCGGGGTATGAGGGATGTGTATGAACCAGGTGCAGAGTGTAGCTCGTCGAGGGTGGTCCTCACGTCCAAATAGACGAGATTGGTTTCAAAAGTTTTAAACATACTATTGCGTTGACGCGGTTCAACGACAACTTTGTCATGCGGTGGCTAAGATCATTCGTTTGGGATTGACCACATTCGGATGCATTATGAGCAAGTGAACATCATGACTTCTCTCATTTAAGGTGGGAAGGAGGATAAACGACAACATGGGTTGAACAACATGCGCGGTGATGGAATGCGCAGCGATGTACAAATAATAAAGTACAGATAATAAAGTTCAATTAGTCCGGCTCTGGAGGCGGTGGATCAAGATGCGCAGCAATCGAGCGAAGGTTCGCGGAGATCATGTTGATGGCGTCACAAGCATGTCACTTTCTAAGTGGCCGCCATAGTTGCAGAAACCTACACATTTTTGTAAATAGCATCCGTCGCCCTAAGAGGAATGACATGTTCAATTACAACTTTATTATACACATTTCATAAAGTCCACGATAGCACCCCTAGCTACTACCACCCATAGGGGCGGAAGAATGGAAGGTTGGTGGGTTTGTACCTTCAGAAACATGTCTGTAAGGTTATCATGGCATCACCTGTGACCCACTATCTCGCGCAAACAGCTGCATAGAAACCGAACTGAGGGGCATGAGAATAAGATGTGGTTCGAATCTTCGAGGGCTTCACAAAAGGGACATTGGCCATCACCCGAGCCATTCCACTTAAACACCTCAATGCCTGAGGGTAGACGATGATGAACCAATTGCCAAAGGAAATCGGAATTTTGAGAGGCAATTTGATCTCCCAAAGGAGGTTCAATTTTTTTGGTCCTGGTGTAGCCACAAGAGGGTTCTATAATTAAAGTGACCGAGAGGATAACTGGCCATTTGGCTCTAGGTGCCAACTCCTGGTATCCTGGTCCAAGGAAGGCGTGTGAAGAACTTAATAGTTCCTCCCATTGGTCCCTCTCTAAGGGGCCAAACGTTCGTCTGAAGCTTAGATTACCGAGACTCGGGAGGGCTGCTTCCACCGTTAAGTTGGGCAGCGTACATATACTGAAGATATTTGGGAACCTAGAGGCAAAGGGCCGATGGCTGGATCAGTGGTCCAACCAAAAAAGGGCGCTAGCCCATGAGTCCGCCGTCATGGAGGAGACCATTCGAGAATCAGAAATAACCGGATTAGCGATTGCTAGAATGGGGATCCTCATGCTCATTGAGCGAATACAAGAGGTTGTCCACGCAGATATTTTGCACGCATGATGTCCAACCAGAGACCCCCCCCCCCTTTCGGATGCAATCCGCCAAAGCCATTTAGATAGCAGCGTGATATTCATCCGTTTGGAGGAAATTATTCCCATGCCTCGTTGATACTAGGGTTTGCAAATTTCCTACCATTGACCCATATGATAGTTTTACACTTTCCCGCCCAGAAGAATTGGAATAGGTACTTAGCAATGTTGTGCCGAAGGGATTCATGAAGACTATAGAATCCCATTAAATACATAAGCAGGCTGATCATTGAGGAATTAATGCACAGCCCCGGCCGCTTTAGATAACCATGGTCACTGCCATGGCTCAACCCTATGTTAAACTTTTGTAACAGTAGGGCGTGAGCCGAACATATTATTTTCGTTGCTCCTAGAGATCTCCCTCTATGGGGCTCGCCAATGTGCTTTCCGTTTCAAAAAAAAACATCACCGCTCGATTGCCTCAACCTCTCTTCTGGTCATGCAACTTGTGAGGAGTGCTCATGTGACTTTTTGTCCACTAACTCATCACTTGTGATATTCTCCAGAAGACGCTCCTTTTCAATAACGAACCCCAGAGGTGGTACCTGTTCGACCTTTTTTTATAGCATCGATCGTATCCGGTTTTGACACAGTCTACATGGGCCGTGTTGTCTTGTGAGCGACTCAAATTGGGCCCATCGAAGCTCACAGACCCAGTGTTTTCTCCCCTCTCTCCATTCTTCTTCTCTTTTCTCCTGGCGCGCGCCGCCGGCCAAACCCCACCTCACGCGGCCGCAGAGAGCAGCGGTACCGGGGACTCGCGGTGGTTCGCTGCCCTCTCCGAGACTGAGCTCGTCCGGGACGTGCCCTCCCGCTCTTCTCTCCTAGCTTCTCCCTCCGCTTGCGTTCACCTTGCCGACGAGAGGTTCGATGGTGCCATGGTGGTGCCGGTGCAGGATTTCCTCGCCAGCGTGAAGATGCTGGCCGTGAAGCGGGCGGAGACCGCCGGCCACACCCACCTCGCCGACGCGTTTGATTTGCGCATGCTACAAGCTCTTGGTACTGCTCGAACAACTACTCGCTCTCGGTACTACGAAATCTTTGTAACATCAGTAATAGATAGATAGAATCTGATACCCTTGACAACATACTAAATGGAAATGCCTAATTAGTTAGCCGCCGGTCGTTATCCATGGTGAATCGTACACTATTGGATCCCCCTCTCTCTCGCGCGACCGCGTCGCCCCCCCGCGGGCGACCGGCCGCGCACCAGGCCTCCTCCCTTCAGGCCCCCTCCCTCCTCCCTTCCCGCCGCCGTCGCCGGCGCCCGCGGCCGGATTGGCCCCGGGGCTGCTGGTGGCGGCGGCCTCCTGGCCCTTCCCCTCCCGGTCGCTCTCCGGCACGGGCGGAGCTGCTCCGGGGGGTGCATTTAGGCGGCGGCGGGGTTCCGTTGTGCATGCAGGCGAGTAGCTGGGCGGCGGCGCTGCCGTTGGCGGGGCGGCGCGGCGGCAGGATCTGGCGTCGTCTGCTCGGCCCAGAACTGGGCCCTTCGGGCCCCATATGGGCCTGGGCGGGCCGACGGCGGGGATGGTCTCCGGCGTGGCTTCTGGGACGCGTGGGAGATGCGACGAGTGTCTGGGTGTCGGCGGTGCTGACGCCGGCCTGCTGCATCGCGGTTGGCGGGGCTTAATGGGCCCGCTTCGGCCTGGCTAGGCCAGGGGTGGCCCGGCATGCCCCGCTGCCGCGTCCGGACAACTACCGCGACGGTGCCGGAGGCACGGGCCTCCCGCACGACGGCGGTGGAGGTGGTTCCCTCCCGCTCGGCGTCGCTGTTGCTGCTCCCGTCGTGGTGAGCTTCTCTCCGGTCCTTTTGGCCTCGTGGTGGTGTTCGTAGTGAGGTGGCGTGGGTGGCGGCGCTACTGCGTTGGCGCATGGTGGTGGGCGACGGTTTGGCGGGTCGGTTCCGTCCGGTTGGGCGGTTGGGGTTGGAATGCAGGAGAAATCCCTGCCTGCTTCGGCCCCGACACGATGACACCTGCCGGTGCCACCATTCCTCCCTGGAGGGTGTCTGTGGTATACAGCCCCCACCTCCCTCCGCGTGCCCGGGGGAACCCGAGGACTTGTCCGGGCAGCAGCATCGTCGGTGTCACATCCCTTCTTGGAGGTGCTGCTTGGTACGCGGCGGATCAGAGCCTCGGTCTGTGGTGATTTGTATCCGGTGGGCGCCGCGGTGGCGGGTCATCCGCGCTTTGCCGAGCTGCCGTGGTTGGCATTTGTTTTTTTTCTTTTTCTTTTGATGTGTTGTGCTGCTCGCCACAGCGATATCTGTACTCGGTGTTGGTTGCTTTGAAATACAAAGCGGGGAAAATCCTTTTTCGGTAATCGTACACTATCTTTTTGACCTGCTGTTACTCTGAATTTGTGCGATGGAAGTGACGGATTTGGATCAAATTTATGGATTCATAGCATAGCACATTTTTGTGAATTGGAGCGGCAGCCTCACACAAATTGAAATGGTTGCAACATACTCAAACCAAATTCTATTAGTCTTCAGGCTGACTTCATGCGAAAATATGTTGCAAGTCTTACCTCACATGCATCTGCCTGTGCGTGCAAAATGTAGCATTTGCCATTTTTGAATTAGGCATTTTTAGGTGTATGGTGGAATCTCTTTGCTGAACAACATGCTTATGCTCGTGCTTCCCAGGTGTTATTTTGCTAGAAAGTTTTAAAGGACGGCTAACAGAAACTCAGTTAATCCGACGACCGTTCTTGACAGACTTCCGTGACAGCCAACTTGCAGTTCGGACTGGGATGCAGAGAAGAGCCAACCAAACAACATTTGAGGTGAGGTCACCAACAATAACTGCAGTGCAGTTCTTCTGCACTTTCTGCCTCACACACATGATTAAACAAGACATGACAGACCTAGCTAGCTAGCTGTATGAAATGACTTGGGGATCGATCGAGATCCTAACTAAATAAACTTGATTTGATTAGCTCATTGATGAAAACTCCATTCACGTTAACCGGGTGTGGAGCTGGCAACTAGCACCTCGTCCCATGGGGTTCGTACCATTGATAGAGAATAGCTCGAATTAGCCAAATCATGGCTTTACAACTGAAAGTCGACTAAGTATTCAAGCACAACTCTAATAGCAGGGGTCTGCAGCTGTGGATTAAATCTTCTCTCCACATATCAAGGTGCAGATTTTACCCAAATATCTATTCATACTTCCCAGAACAAACAACTCTGCGCTGCTTTTACACAGATAGCACACAAATCTAACATCGAAAAGTTGTTGTAGCTCCCGGGGGTCCCGACCCCCGGTTATCCTACCGTCTGGCGCACTTGAGATTCGTGCAGTGTTATGTGCAATCGCAGAACATTTGCAGCTGTTGCATGCTTGTCTAGGCATTTGACTGTTTTAATTATAGAACAAGTAGCCTATAGGGGTAGGCAGCAGGTTATAGGGGTATGCATGCGCTCTGTGTATCCTATTAAAGTGTCTAACATGTATGCACAGGCTGCACAGTGGTCACTGTTTCTCATATGCATGCTCAAGCACAACACAGTCTCTCTCGGGTCTCTCACAAGCTCTCTTTCACTAAAAATAATAGAAAAAAGCTCTCTCAAAGTCTGACTAAAAGGCGTGGCTATGCATGTGTTTTTTAGACTAACCACAATGGAGAGTAACATACATTAGTAACATACACGTATTCCTAGACTATGTTACTACCTTCATAGTGGGTAGTAACATAAGTGTGGTAACATGCATAGCTTCATTTATTAGGTTATAGACTCATATTGCATTGTGACATGTGATGTTACAGTAACTAGCTAAGTTACTACTACTACCTCTCTTCTCATTAACTCACTGCCACAAAAGCAAATTTGCTGAGTTGGACTCGATGTTACTGCTGAAGTTACTCTCACTATGGCTAGTCGTATAGTGATCACATCTGTCATCTAGCTGAGAGAGAGGTGACAATGAGTAGAGAGAGAGAGATGGAGCTAAGGATGATTGGTCACATCTGTCAATGGCAGCTACACAGCCTACCAATAGTAGGTGGCTACGATGCTCTTGGGACCTAGTGATCCACTAGAGCGCATGCATGATACGTGGCGCTCGAAACACTGGTAAAATTGCGGCATTACAAAAGTATGGGGCTGCTAATCCAACTGGCGTTTCTAGACATGGCACAGATCTCAACGTTTCCTATTGTACATGGATGGTTATGATAAGAGGGAGTCCAGACTCCCGGGTCCTAAAAGGCTGGTCTCATCTAACATACGTCACTTGTTGTGAAATAAACAGAACAGGGATGATGAAACCACCCAGCAGTTTCAAATTCTTGGAGTATATATATTACAAACTGAAAAGAACAAGAGTCTACAGCTCTATTACAGACCAAAGTTGTGGTCAATCTTCAAGCATATTAGTAGTAGAAGATAGCATAAACTTCGCAATATAACTCAATCATTAAACAGGACGAACACGTGGACTCCTGAAATTCCAAACTTTTTATAGGATGAACAAACAGAGTGAACCAATTACACAAGCAGACGAAAGATAGCATAAGCTTCAGACCGCAAAATCAAACCACAGACTCTTGTGCAGTGGTACCATTAAACCCTCCCAGATGGTCTATCCCAGAGGAGGAAGAGGGCCGCCCCAGAATACCAGCATGAGTGAGAAGTGCCCAGAGATGGGTCATGAGCTCCCCGCCGGTGGCCAGCATCTCTGCATGGATGTGCGCATTGTCCGATGGCGCCAGGAAGAGTATGAACTCTGCCCAAAAGTCAGCCAGCACCTTCCAACGCTGTCCTTGATCAGGAACATTATCTCTAAGTTGCCTCCCAAGCTCGGCTCCCTTATATAGGATTGTACCATCGTCGTCATGCAAGCCTGTGATCAACTTCTCATACCTACCACTCAGAGTTTCACATCCGGCAAGGCGCTGCCGAGCCTCCATGACCACAGCGTCGAAGATGCGTCGTGTGTCGTAGCCATGACCAGGCAGCATGTCGGGAACAAAAGCTACCAAGTAGGCACAGTAATCCGACAGTCTCACGGCAACAAGGAGGTCGTCGTTGCCCTTCAGCGACAGCTCGTTCCGGGAGATGGTTGTGGCGATATGCCATACAAGGATTGTGTGGATGTGTGTTGGCAAGTTGCAGGCCCATGAGAATTGGCTTCCCAGCTGATTTCTAGCAAGTGCTGCTTGTCCATTTTCTAGCTTGCCGTTGTTCTTTTTGAACTGAGAGAGGATGCGGATGATGACTGTATCTGCCAGTTTTATCTTCTTGTCAGACTTCTGTCCTTTTCTTGTTGCATCGAGCAAGCCTAGTGACAGAAAAGACAGTGCATTCCATGGATCATAGTCGAAGTTGAGTAACAGAGAGTACTGCCCAAGCTTTCTTTCCCAAGTACCTTCTCTTGTGGGACTCTCATTTACAGTTTTTGTTCGTGACTTGGTAATGTATTCCCGGATGTCATCCACTACTAACATCCTAGAAGGAGATATAAATGTTGTCGTGCAGTTTATCAAAGCTAAACTGGCAAGCAAAACAATGGTAACCCAACGAATAACATCGGTTCCATTGACTCTCTGTTCCAAATTACTACGATGGTAGTGTCTGCTGAGTGCTCCGGAAATGATGTTCCAAACAATAGCAAACAATGTAGCAACTGCTGACATGCCCCACCTCCCCCAGTAAAATTCCATCCTTGTATAGAAGAAATCATACATGAATGACAGCTCCTCCTCGATAACACGAAAAGCACAAACGTAGCTGGCATTCTCGGAGAGGAGCCCATGAAGAACGAGATGCAGTGTCTTCTCAAGGCCGGCTTCACTGAGTCGGTAGCCACAGAATCTCCGTTTCAACAGTTTGGATAATGTGAAGGAGAGCGCAGTATCCTTGTAAACTTCCGCAGTTTCCTTGTGCTTGAAGCTGTGAGACTCGACCCATCGCCAAACAGAATCAATGGTGATGTATTCTGAATTGATTACCTCTTTTAACACAACTCTGTAGTCAGGCGCGGTTGGAAGCAGGGAAGTCAATTCCATTTCCCCGTGAAATATGTAGCTGTACCCTTCCATAGTGCATGGATTGAAGACCGGAGCAAGCTGATGCTCAAACAGCATGTAATCAGCAATCACTTTAGAATGCGCCACCAAACCTCCCTTTTTGCTTGCCTTACTTAAATTCCCAAACTTGCTGAATGTCAAAATGATGCTCAGGATATAGAAAATCCATATGGTAGCATTGTAACTCTTGTTGCCACCACTCCCATTGATGATCAGCCATAGCACCAGAATGATTTGCAAGACTTGCTGCACAAGCATCCTTTTCCTCTGCTCAATATCCTGGATACTGTAGACAGAGAGGGAGACAGGGTTTACTTGTATCAGGAGGAGGATGGTGCCCCAGAGGACAAACGTCTGGTCACGGAATGGACCAGCCTGCAGCAGGCCGATGGTGTAGGGCGCCAGCACAGTGGACAGTGTGTACACTGTCCAGACGAGGAGGCGGAAGAACCCATGGCTATACCGCCTGCGGAATGAGCCGAACAGCTCAAGGAGAACCCACGCCAAGGTGCTGAAGAGGACCAGAACTTCTACGCGGATCAGCCGAGCTTCGGTGCTGCTCAAGCGCTGGACCAGCGTTGTGGTGGTGTTCTTGAGCTCCATGGCTTCTATCATCAACTGGCAGGCACCACTCTAGATCTGTTTCTCTCCGGTTGGCTTACCCATGCTAGGTTGGGTTAACACTCAAATGGCTTTTAAAGTGTGGAAGTCTATCTGACTATCTCTGTCTAGTTGTTCTCACAAAGTCCCCAATGACAACCTGCGTCACCGCGCTCTCTCCCTTGAAAGTATGCAAATTATGCTAGACGATTAGAAGATGTATTGCATGTGTGGCTGCGGAATACATGGCCAGGGACGAGCTGATACATGCAAGAATGGCTTGGCTTAGGAACGCATGGACAGGGGCTGGGATGAAAGGATGGAATCAAGATGGCACCCCCCGGGTTTTGGGTGCGGGTAGTCGCCCAAACCCATTCTTGTCTTGATATTTTCTGCCTAAACCTATACCCATATCCGCACCTTGGGTTTTAAACTGTTCCCGTACCCATATTTGTCCGGGTGCGGGTACCCGTAGGCAAAAATACTCATCTTGACCACCTTACCTAATTCACACTTCACCATGTATGTTTCAGCATTTCCGCATTTATCCACAATATTTCTGTATGTTTACTTCAACATTTCAGCGCGCGAGCACACGCACACACACATACACACATATATACATGGGTATGCAGGTATTAGTAGGTATTAGTATATGGGTATGCAGGTACGCGGCTATGGGTATTGCCTTCCCATACCCATATCTGGCTTATCTGATGGTACGAGTTTTCTCATTTATAACACACGGGTATTTATTTTTCCCAAACCCTTACCCTAATAGGGTTATTACCCGTCCGTTTCGCGGGTTGTCGGTACCCATTGTCTGTTGAACTTAAAATGGCCAGGTGCCTTCGACTTGCCGAACTGGGCCACGATGTTGCCATCTTGCATGTTGCATTCTAGCCCATTTCCTTGAGGCGCTTCTTCCTCCTAAGCTGGCAGACACCCCTCGCGACGGCTGCGATGTGGTGGCAATGGGACGCTGCCGTACACGTCCCTCCTCCACCACCCAGTGCGGAGCTGCTTCCACCACCGTGACGCGGTACTGCGAGCTTCTTCGGCGGCACTGACTAGAGGTAGTTTTCATTTCCCTTTTTCACCCACCGTTGCAAGCCTCTTCTTCAAGTGATCCCATTTCCACATGTTTACTAGTTGTCAATGCTAATGGTTCAACTTTCTATTTCACCGGTGAAGTTTGAATTGGGTAAGGTGGTCGAGATGGGTATTTTTACCCACGGGAATTACCTGCACCCTGCCAGGTACGCGTATGAGAACAGTTTGAAACCCAAGGTGCGGGTGTGGGTACGGGTATGCGTATGAGAACAGTTTGAAAGCCAAGGTGCGGGTACGGATTTGGGTAAAAATATCGAGACGGGCATGGGTTTGGGCCACCATTACCCGCACCCGAACCCGGCGTTTGCCATGTGGACAAGTGGTCAATGGAATCATTGTGTCGGTCCATTGAACATTCATTGCAGAAATGAAGATGATTGAGAAGCCGAAAGGGTAGTTGGATGAACAATAGATGCTCTGCATACAGACCCCGGGCCAGGCAAGACTATTTCATGGACCATGGGTAAGATGAAGTGAGCAATTGCTGTTAAGAATCTACATTTGCTGTTCCCCTCCATGTACTGTTAGGAATCCTTATGACTCAGGATCTGAACTCTTGAAATTTTGACTGCAGGGTTACAACGTTAGCAGGCAATTGTAAAGGATGTCACCAAAATCTCTTGTGTTTTGATGCTCACCTACCCCGGATATTATTGGCAGGATCTGTCATACATCACATCACATGCTGTGGAATCTCATCTACCATGGCTAGATACTGTGGCTGGACCGGTCTCTCTAACCTACCGTCATTAGTGTGCGGACCCCAGGCTGAGTGTCAATGTCAAGTGTACTCCGTTTGGTCTAGATCTAAATTGGTAGCCTTTAAAGGCAGATCGACAGTCTGATAGTCTTCCTGCGCCTTGATATTCTACTTGAACAGTACATGTTTTCTGAGCAGCTATGAGTCGTCGAGGTCAGTGCTCCAGCTTCTTACTGTTACTGTCTGCATGACTCCTTTTGATCGATCTTTATCTTGATACGCTCAGATCTTGAGAATTAGTAGATGAAATATGCCCATGTTTATTCGTAGTATTGATCAAGCCAAATATCCACAGAAGTAGCTAGCTTGTTTTCAACAGGATCATGCCTAGGGATTACATGTCACATCGATCCGCTGGATCGTGGTGTTTTCTAAGAATTAACAAGGTTCCTTCTGTAGATGACTACTCTTCTTTTAGTAAATATCAAAGTTAACATGGTGGTTTGAGTTGTTGAGACGTAAATAACTCACATCATAGTATCTGTCGAGAAGGGTCTGTAGTTGCTCTTTTCTTTCTAAAACGGTGGTTTCTGTGACCAGAAATGGCTATCTTACGTGATGAACTGTAGAACAAGCTACAAGATCCAAAAGCAACACCGATGTTTCTTCCTCTAGAATTTGAAAGGCATCACATGTGATTTTTCCACTGAATCGGACCTTGGCAGAGGTGGATATGGAGTGGTTTACAAGGTATGACCATTTTGTTTACTCCACTTTTCAAATATTATTAACGGCAATGAATCAAAGACACTTGTATATACTATGAAGAGAGGTTTAACTGATAAACACAGGGAGTTCTTAAGGGTGGGAAAATCATTGTCATGAAGAAGCTTTTTGAAATACATCTGCTGGACGATAAAACGTTCGAGGATGAAGTCAGACATCTTATAGCGATCAGGCACCAAAATCTAGTACAACTTATTGGTTACTGTGCTGAATCAAGTTGGGAATTGGTAGAGCAGAGTGGAAAGCATGTTTTTGCTGAAATACTGAAAAGGTTGCTCTGCTTTGAGTATGTATGCAACAAAAGCCTTGACAAGTATATTTCCGATATGATTTTTCTAGAAAAGGAGGATGACCCCCGGCCTCTGCATCTAGGAGATGCATACGGCCACTTTATTGATTATTCTCGAGGACCTTACAAAGTATTACAACAATATGCCTGAATCCGCCATTTTGGCAACATATGCCACTACCCCTATCCATATGATGAAGGGGTGCTACCTGAGCCAAATACCCGGACCACTCACCTAAGCCTATCATCAAAAGCCAGAAGCCCCATCCGAGCCACATACCGGGTCTGGGGCATAAACTGGTCTGACGCACTCACATGTGTCGTCGCCGCCATCTTCCACGGGTCCGTCTTCAGAGCAGATATTGAGGCTTCTACCTTGTCAGGCCACTCTGCCATCGACGCCACCATGACGCCAGACAACTGCCTCCACCTGCGCGAGTCCATCACCGCGCATCGGGCGCCGAGTCTCCACTGCACCACGCCGCTGAGATCCGCCGTCATCAATGTGTAGGATGAAGCACCGCTCCACCAAAAAAGGCGCCCACTGGTCCCTTGATCCTCGGCTGCTGTCACCGACCCCATACTGAGCCCGCCACCACACTGCCCTCAAGGCGACGCCTTCAAGAAGGTCACGACGTCAAGGATGCCGCCGCCGCCGCCCATCGGAGTTAGGTTTTCACCCGAGAAGCAAGGTGGTGGGGTGTGGAAGGGCAGACCTCGACCGGCGTCTCCATGAAGAAATCGGCGCCCGCAGACGTCGTCATCGCCGTGGCCAGCTGGAGCCGACCAGGGGTTTCCCCTAATCTGGATCCCGACCACCAGAATCACCCGCAACCCAGAGGCAGGCCAGACGCCTGCACAACCAGGGACCGTCGAGGGTGAAACGCACCGAGCAGGGGAAGATGGCCAGCAGCCATATCTGACGCCGCCAGCCACCAGGGCAGCCATGCGAGGTCCCAGCCCACCGAAGATCCGCCGGCCACCCGACCAGATCGCCGGCACCGCGCCTACCCCACTGCTCACCGCAGGTGACAAGGGGCCTCGCCGGGGGCCGCCGCCCAGATCCAAGACCCTCCGATGTGAACCAGAGCAGCGCATGCCCCGCCGCCGTAGTCCCTGGCTGCGCCATGGGCCTTGCCCGGCGGCAGCCTCGTGCGGCGGCGAGGGGAAGAGGGGAGGGAGAGGGGCTACTCCGGCGCGGGGGGAGTTGCCCCCGAGACGCCCACTAGGGGCGGCGCGGGGGAGGGGAGGCTGAGGCGCGGGGGAGGGCATATTTCCGGTATGATGACCAAACATTATACATAGTTTATATATTTTATTTGTATTCATTTGTGAAGTTTACTCAGAACATCACTCAAGCAATATTTTGTCAGCTACTAGTCTAACCAGGTGCTATAGCTACCGAGCACTGCATCAAGTGAAACTAGTCCTGCGTATCATTTCCCGCACACACACAAACACACACATATAAAAGGAAGTCTGTTATATATGGAAAGGAAAATAAATGCATATGGAAAATGACTTTTTAGAAAAGTCATGCCACTTGAAACTAAGTTCAGTTGTACCAAAAGTGTAATCAGTGAACAGGTATAGAATTTCCTCTGTTCTACCTAAAATTTTGTTACCAATTTATCAATGTTGGGGATATCGCTTATCGAGAACTTATCGGTCGACCCATGATACGGGTTAAATCGACCAGTTTATCGGCATATCGGCTGGTTTATCATCATATTGGTTGATTTATCGGCCGATATATCTTATCGGTCAGACACTGGTAAGCGATAAATCGGCCGATTTATCGGAATATCGGAAGATATCTTGAACAGTGCAATTTATACAGATGAATCTCTGGACCTTGAGTGGAATATGAGATACGAGATAATCAAGGCAATTTGCAGTGGTTTGTGTTTCCTTCAGGAAGAATACCGTATCCTTCATCTGGACCTTAAGCCAGAAAATATATTGATGGACTTTATGATGATGCCGAAAATCGCGGATTTTGGTTTGTCGAGTCTCTTTGGTGTGCAGCAAATGCGAATCTTCACTGATAATCCTGCAGGAAACAGTAAGCTATGGCTCTTATACCTTTGTGGTTTTTTCTTTCTTCATGTACTTTGCATCTCTTTTTTTACATTCGCAGTTCTTCTTATATTTTATTATGTTGCAGTGAATATATGGCACCAGAATACTTACTTCAAAGTGTAATCTCAAGCAAGGCAGATATCTTCAGTCTGGGTGTTATAATCACAGAGATTATCACAGGTTGTACAGCCCCCACAGTACTGCTACATCTTGTCAGCATTTCATAGAGAATCTAAGATGAACTATTCTAACCTTTGCATCTATATCATCATTTTAGCTTTACCGTTGCAAACTTGTAGGTATTTAGAAGTTGGAGGAACAAATTCAAATCAACATCGAAGTATATATCAATGGAAAAATATAGCCAACAAGTAGAACTATGCATCGTCATAGCCATAGCATGTGTGGACCCTGCTATGGAGAAAAGACCTACAGCAAAGGATATAATCCAAGTGCTTAGTGCAGCAGACTGGGTATGGGTGTTGGCCTGCTGCGTACCCGTCTGGGTGTTGGCAAAAAAGGAAAGAAAAGAAAAAGAGGATGAAAACAAAAAAAGGCAGAAAAGAAGAACAAAAAAGGCAAAAAAAACATAGTATAGCAAAGAAAACCAAGAAAGAAATTAGAAAACCAAAGAGAGAGAAAAGAAAACAAAAAACAAGATAAAAACCGAACAAATGTAGCAACGAACAGGCTGAACGAATGACTGACCAAGAAACATGATACTGCGCCATCCAATACGCGTGTGCACCTACGGGGCACTTTAATCGACTCAGAAACTAGTCTTGCGTGAAGCGGGAGACATAACTCTTGCGGTTAGAGACCTACCAAAATCACTATTAAGGGTTACCCGCTTAAAGGCCACTTCCATCTTCTCAGGCGCTGTCAACTGGCGCACTGCAACCTGGTAGTTCTTTCCTTTTTTTTCATAAATTTGTTTATTCAAAATATTTTATCTCTTGAATCATGCGTTTAAATCCAAAATTATTTTCACCATTTGATTTTTCGTGTCAAGATCTTCCAAATTATATCCCATTTTAAAAGGTTTGATAAACTTTTTTTCATGAAAAAACCTGAAAAATACTGGAGTGGGAAGCACGGTTGTGCTTCTTGTGGAAGCAATCTGTTCTTCCATGAGAAGCGAAGCTTGTATTTATTTTTCTTATCGAGAAGCACACTCACAGAAGCAAATTCATGTCTCCACGAGAAGGAAATATGTGCTTCTAGTGAAAGCACATTTGATTTCCTTTCCGAGAAGCACACCTCGTAGCATTTTTTTTCTTTTCCAAGAATGTGCTTCTCGTGGAAGCTAAGCTCGTGGAAGCACATTTTTTTTACTTTTCCGTGAAGCCCAGCTGTGTTTGGGAAGCAAAGGATTTTTTTGTCTAAGACCTGACAAGAACTGAAATGCTATAGAAAAAAAAGTCCGTCCAAAATTCGAAAGCGTACACAGAAAAAGAATAAAAATGAAATCTAGAGTGAGCGTCCGGCACGCAACATATGGCGGTGGCTGGACGCACCACTTGGCATGCTCCTACGCACCCAAAGTGCGAGGGCCTTTAGTCCCGGTTGGTGTTTGGAACCGGGACTAAAGGTCCCAGTCGAACCGGGACTGATGCTTGCCGAGGCTCAGCCGGCATCCTAGCCGCTCGAACCGGGACGATGCTCACATTAGCCCCGGTTTGTAACACGACCGGGACTATTGATCTGATCTGGCCAGAAACAAAGCCATGTTTTCTACTAGTGGTGGATGATTGACAATAAAGAACGGGAACAGGTAGTCCTAGATAACCTCCTGGCTATCTGTGGTTTCTAGGTTGTGGCAGTGCATGTAAAAAGGATTTGGTAAGGACACTTTACCAATCAGGAGTAGGGGGTCTATAGCTCGATGAAGTACCCAAATCATCATTAAATCTAGGGAGACTGTGCTGACAGAGAAGATATTTGCATGAATGACCTCATTAAAGGCCAGATCAATTTTGTCGGCCAGAAACTCCTGGATGAAACTATAACCTTCTATGACCTTGGTCGTGTATCCATGTTGACCTTCTTTTGATTTACCTACCACATTGGCATGCAGAACTTGAAGACCGATCGAGAGGGTCTTCAACATAGAGTTTGATAGATACCGTTCGCCAGGCTTATACATATTCATTTTCCGCACTTCGGGGATATGACAACGGGTAGAGGTGGTTTGTCCGCGGATGGCCCACAACTGTCATGTACATTCTTCTCCCTTGATTACAGATTATCCGGCACTATGTCTAGGGTGTCAGCATGTCCGTGGGGAATCTCCTCGTGGCTGATACGTTTCCAACGTATCTATAATTTTTGATTGTTCCATGCTCTTATAATATCAATCTTGGATGTTTTATATTCATTTACTAACAACTTTATATCATTTTTGGGACTAACCTATTGACATAGTGCACAGTGCTAGTTGCTGTTATTTGCTTGTTTTTCACTTTGCGGAATATCAATACCAAACGGAGTCCAAATGCCACTAAACTTTTTGGAGATTTTTTTTCTACCCAGAAGACACCCAGGGAGCCAAAGTAGAAAATTTGAGGATGCCCGTGGGGCCCACTAGGTACCAGGGTGCGCCCTGGTGGGTAGTGGAGCCCACGGGAAGCTTCTCCACTGATATCCACCTCTATAAATACTCTAAAATCCAAAGAAACCTAGGGGAGTTGAGGAAATACAGTTTCTGCCGTCACAAGTTTTCAGAACCATGAGATCCAATCTAGAGGCCTTTTCTGGCACTCTGTCGGAGGGGGCAACGATCACGCAGGGGTTCTTCATCATCCTTGTTGCCCCTCCAATGACGCGTGAGTAGTTTACCACAGACCTCGGGTCCGTAGCTAGTAGCTAGATGACTTCTTCTCTTTTTTTGATCTTCAATACAATGTTCTCCTCGATGTTCTTGAAGATCTATTTGATGTAATGAATTTTTGCGGTGTGTTTGTTGGGATTTGATGAATTGTGGGTTTATGATCAGTTCTATCCATGAATTGTTGGGTAACGTAGCAGAAATTCAAAATTTTCTACGCATCACCAAGATCAATCTATGGAGTAATCTAGCAACGAGGGAAGGAGAGTGCATCTACATACCCTTGTAGATCGCTAAGCGGAAGCGTTCAAGTGAACGGGGTTGATGGAGTCGTACTCGCCGTGATCCAAATCACCGATGATCCTAGCGCCGAACGGACGGCACCTTCGCGTTCAACACACATGCAGCCCGGTGACGTCTCCCATGCCTTGATCCAGCAAGGAGAGAGGGAGAGGTTGGGGAAGACTCCGTCCAGCAGCAGCACGACGGCGTGGTGGTAGTGGAGGAGCGTGGTACTCCAGCAGGGCTTCGCCAAGCACCGCAAGAGACGAGGAGGGAGAAGGGTAGGGCTGCGCCAAGAAGGAGATGTTCTCGTGTGTATGGCAGCCCAAAAACCCCACTATATATAGGGGAAAGGGAGGGGCTGCGCCCCCACCTAGGTTTCCACCCCTAGGGGTGGCGGCTAGCCCTAGATCCCATCTAGGGGGCGGCCAAGGGGGGAGAGAAGGGGGGCGCACCACTAGGTGGGCCTTAGGCCCATCTGAGCCTAGGGTTTCCCCCTTTTCCCTTCTCTCTTCGCCTTGGGCCCTGGTGGGGGGCGCACCAGCCCACCTGGGGCTGGTCCCCTCTCACACTTGGCCCACGCAGCCCTCTGGGGCAGGTAGCCCCACCTGGTGGACCCCCGAGACCCTCCCGGTGGTCCCGGTACGTTACCGATAGCACCCGAAACTTTTCCGGTGACCAAAACAGGACTTCCCATATATAAATCTTTGCCTCTGGACCATTCCGGAACTCCTCGTGATGTCCGGGATCTCATCCGAGACTCCGAACAACATTAGGTAACCACGTATATCTATTCCCTATAACCCTAGCGTCATCGAACCTTAAGTGTGTAGACCCTACGGGTTCGGGAACCATGCAGACATGACCGAGACAACTCTCCGGCCAATAACCAACAGCGGGATCTGGATATCCATGTTGGCTCCCACATGTTCCATGATGATCTCATCGGATGAACCACGATGTCAAGGATTCAATCAATCCCGTATACAATTCCCTTTGTCTAACGGTATTGCACTTGCCCGAGATTCGATCGTCGGTATCCGATACCTTGTTCATCTTGTTACCGGCAAGTCTCTTTACTCGTTCCGTAACACATCATCCCGTGATCAACTCCTTGGTCACATTGCGCATATGATGATGTCCTACCGAGTGGGCCCAGAGATACCTCTCCGTCACACGGAGTGACAAATCCCAGTCTCGATTCGTGCCAACCCAACAGACACTTTCGGAGATACCTGTAGTGCACCTTTATAGCCACCCAGTTACGTTATGACGTTTGGTACAACCAAAGCATTCCTACGGTATCCGGGAGTTGCACAATCTCATGGTCTGAGGAAATGATACTTGACATTAGAAAAGCTTTAGCATACGAACTACACGATCTTTGTGCTAGGCTTAGGATTGGGTCTTGTCCATCACATGATTCTCCTAATGATGCGATCCCGTTATCAACGACATCCAATGTCCATGGTCAGGAAACCATAACCATCTATTGATCAACGAGCTAGTCAACTAGAGGCTTACTAGGGACATGGTGTTGTCTATGTATCCACACATGTATCTGACTTTCCTATCAATACAATTATAGCATGGATAATAAACGATTATCATGAACAAGGAAATATAATAACTAATTTGTTATTGCCTCTAGAGCATATTTACAACAGTCTCCCACTTGCACTAGAGTCAATAATCTAGTTCACATCGCCATGTGATTAACACTCACAGGTCACATCGCCATGTGACCAACATCCAAAGAGTTTACTAGAGTCAATAATCTAGTTCACATCACTATGTGATTAACACTCAATGAGTTCTGGGTTTGATCATGTTGCTTGTGAGAGAGGTTTTAGTCCACAGGTCTGCAACATTCAGATCCGTATGTACTTTGCAAATCTCTATGCTACATTTGGAGCCATTTCAAATAACTGTTCTACTTGGAGCTATTCTGAATTGTTGCTCCATTATAGTATCCGATATCTCTACTCAGAGCTATCCGGATAGGTGTTAAGCTTGCATCGACGTAACTCTTTACGTCGAACTCTTTATCACCTCCATAACCGAGAAACATATCCTTATTCCTCTAAGGATAATTTTGACCGCTATCTGGTGATCTACTCCTAGATCACCTTTGTACCCTCTTGCCAGACATGTGGCAAGGCACACATCAGGTGCGGTACTCAGCATGGCATACCGCATAGAGCCTTTGACAAAAGCATAGGGGACGACCTTCATCCTTCCTCTTTCTCCTGCCGTGGTCGAGCTTTAACTTGATACCTTACAACTCAGGCAAGAACTCCTTCTTTGACTGATCCATCTCGAACTCCTTCAAGATCATGTCAAGGTGTGCGCTCATTTGAAAGTACCATTAAGTGTTTTGATCTATCCTTATAGATCTTGCTGCTCAATGTTTAAGTAGCTTAATCTAGGTTTTCCATTGAAAAACACCTTTCAAATAACCCTATATGCTTTCTAGAAATTCCACATCATTTCGGATCAGCAATATGTCATCCACATATACTTATCAGAAATGTCGTAGTGCTCCCACTCACTTTATTGTAAATACAAGTTTCTAACAAACTTTGTATAAACCCATAAACTTTGATTACTCCATCAAAGTGTATATTCCGACTCCGAGATGCTTGCTCTAGTCCATGGAAGGATCGCTGGAGCTAGCATACCTCTTAGCATCCTTAGGATCGACAAAACCTTTCTAATTGTATCACATACAACCTTTCCTTATGAAAACTGGTAAGGAAACTTGTTTTGACATTCATCTGCCAGATTTCATAAATGCAGCTTATGCTAACATGATTCCGACGGACTTAAGCATCGCTACGGGTGAGAAAATCTCATCGTAGTCAACTGCTTGAACTTGTGAAAAACTCTTCGCCACAAGTTGAGCTCCATAGACGATGACATTACCGTCCACGTCCGTCTTCTTCTTAAAATCCACATGTACCTCACAGCCTTACGACCATCAAGTAGTTCTTCCAAAGTCTACACTTTGTTTTCATACACGGATCCTCTCTCGGATTTTATGGCCTCGAGCCAATTTTCAGAATCCGGGCCCACCATCGCTTCTCCATAGCTCATAGGTTCATCGTTGTCCAACAACGTGACCTTTAAGACAGGGTTACCACTTAGAAGTTGTACACACCCTTGTCAACCCATGAGGTTCGATAGTAACTTGATCTGAAGCTCCATGATCATCATCATTAGCTTTCTCTTCAACTGAGGCAGGTGCCACAGAAACATTTTTCCTGTGCTGCGCTACTCTCTGGTTGAAGTAAAGGTTCAACAACCTTATCAAGTTCTATCTTCCTCCCGCTCAATTCTTTTGAGAGAAAATTTTCCTCGAGAAATGACCCGATTCGAGAAACAATCCCTATTGCTTTCGGATCTAAGACAGGATGTATACCCAACTGTTTTGGGTGTCCTATGAAGATGCATTTATCCGCTTTGGGTTCGAGCTTATCAGCCTGAAACTTTTTCACATAAGCGTCGCAGCCCCAAACTTTTAAGAATTGACAGCTTAGGTTTCTCTAAACCATAGTTCAAACGGTGTCATCTCATCAAAATTACGTGGTGCCCTATTTAAAGTGAATGTGGTTGTCTCTAATGCCTAACCCATAAACTATCGTGGTAATTCGATAAGAGACATCATGGTATGCATCATATCCAATAGGGTGCAGTTATGATGTTCGGACACACCATCCCACTATGGTGTTCCAGGCTGTATTAGTTGTGAAACAATTTCCACAATGTCTTAATTTTGTGCCAAACTCGTAATTCAGATATTCATCTCTATGATCATATCATAGATATTTTATCCTCTTGTCATGACGATCTTCAACTTCACCCTGAAATTACTTGAACCTTTCAATAATTTAAACTCGTGATTCATCAAGTAAATATACTTAGTATCTACTCAAATCATCTGTGAAGTAAGAATATAACGATATCCACTACATGCCTCAGCACTCATTGGACTGCACATATCAAGATGTATTACTTTCAACAAGTTGCTTACTTGTTCCATCTTACTGAAAACGAGACCTTTCAGTCATCTTGCTCATGTGGTATGATTTGCATGTCTCAAGTGATTGAAAATCAAGCGAGTCCAAAGATCCATCAACATGGAGCTTTTTCATGCGTTTTATACCAATATGACTCAAATTGCAGTGCCACAAGTATGTGGTAGTATCATCACTATCTTATATCTTTTGCCATGAACACGTGTATCACTACGATCGGGATTCAATAAACCACTCATTTTAGGCGCAAGACCATTGAAGATATTATTCAAATAAACAGAGCAACCATTATTCTCCTTAAATGAATCACCGTATTGCGATAGACATAATCCAATCATGTCTATGCTCAACGCAAACACCAAATAACAATTATTTAGGTTTAACACCAATCCCGATGGTAGACAGAGCGTGCGATGTTTGATCACATCAACCTTGGAAATTCTTCCAACACACATCGTCATCTCACCTTTGGCTAGTCTCCGTTTATTCTGTAGCCTTTTATTTCGAGTTACTAACACTTAGCAACCGAATCGGTATCTAATGCCCTGCTGCTACTAGGAGTACTAGTTAAGTACACATTTAATATAATGTATGTCCAACACATACTTCTGTCAACCTTGCCAGCCTTCTCATCTACCAAGTATCTAGGGTGGTTCCGCTTTAGTGACCGTTCCCCTTATTACAGAAGCACTTAGTCTCGGGCTTGGGTTCAACTTTGGGTTTCTTTACTAGAACGGCAACTAATTTGTCATTTCATGAAGTATCCCTTTCTTGCCCTTGCCCTTCTTAAAACTAGTGGTTTTACTAACCATCAACAATTGATGCTCCTATTTGATTTCTACTTTCGCGGTGTCGCGAATAGCTCAAGGATCATCATATCTATCCCTGATATGTTATAGTTCATCACGAAGCTCTAGTAGCTTGGTGACAGTGACTTTGGAGAACCATCACTATCTCATCTGAAAGATTAACTCCCACTCGATTCAAGCGATTGTAGTACTCATACAATCTGAGCACATGCTCAACGATTGAGCTTTTCTCCTTAGTCTGCAGGCTTAAGAAACTTGTCAGAGGTCTCATACCTCTTGACGTGGGCACTAGCCTGAAATCCTAATTTCAGTCCTTGGAACATCTCATATGTTCTGCGATGTTTCAAAAACGTCTTTGGTGCCTCAATTCTAAACCATTTAGCACTGAACTATCATGTAGTCATCAAAACGTGTATGTCAGATGTTCGCAACATCCACAACCGACGCTCGAGGTTCAGCTCACTGAGCGGTGCATTAAGGACATAAACCTTCTGTGCAGCAATGAGGACAATCCTCAGTTTACGGACCCAGTCCGCATAATTGCTACTATCAACTTTCAACTAAATTTTCTCTAGGAACGCATCTAAAATAGTAGAACTAAAGCGTGAGCTACGACATAATTTGCAAAGTCCTTTTGACTATGTTCATGATAATTGAGTTCATCTGATTATTTCATGAACTCCCACTCAGATAGACATCCCTCTAGTCATCTAAGTGATACATGATCCGAATCAACTAGGCCGTGTCCGATCATCACGTGAGACGGACTAGTCATCATCGGTGAACATCTCATGTTGATCGCATCTTCTATACGACTCATGTTCGACCTTTCGGTCCTTCGTGTTCGAGGCCATGTCTGTACATGCTAGGCTCGTCGAGTCAACCTAAGTGTTCGCATGTGTTCCGAGGCCATGTCTGTACATGCTAGGCTCGTCAACACCCATTGTATTCGAACGTAAGAATCTATCACACTCGATCATCACCTGGTGCTTCGAAACGACGAACCTTCGCAACGGTGCATAGTTAGGGAGAACACTTTTCTTGAAATTTTAGTGAGGGATCATCTTATTTAAGCTATCGTCGTTCTAAGCAAATAAGATGTAAAACATGATAAACATCAGATGCAATCAAATAGTGACATGATATGGCCAATATCATTTTGCTCCTTTTGATCTCCATCTTCGGGGCTCCATGATCATCATCGTCATCGGTATGACAGCATGATCTCCATCATCATGATCTCCATCATCGTGTCTTCGTGAAGTTGTCTCGCCAACTATTACTTCTACCACTATGGCTAACGGTTAGCAATAAAGTAAAGTAATTATATGACGTTTATGTTGACACGCAGGTCATAAATAAATTAAGAAAACTTCTATGGCTCCTGCCGGTTGTCATACTCATCGACATGCAAGTCGTGATTCCTATTACAAGAACATGATCAATCTCATACATCACATATATCATTCATCACATCCTTTTGGCCATATCACATCACAAAACACTTGCTGCAAAAACAAGTTAAACGTCCTCTAATTGTTGTTGCAAGTTTTTTTTACGTGTCTGCTATAGGTTGCTAGCAAGAACGTTTCTTACCTATGCCAAAACCATAACGTGAATTGCCAATTTCTATTTACCCTTCATAAGGACCCTGCTCATCGAATCCGATCCGACTAAAGTGGGAGAGACAGACACCCGCCAGCCACCTTATGCAACTAGTGCATGTCAGTCGGTGGAACCGGTCTCACGTAAGCGTACGTGTAAGGTTGGTCTGGGCCGCTTCATCCCACAATGCCGCCGAATCAAGATAAGACTAGTAACGACAAGTAAATTGACAAAATCGACGCCCACAACTACTTTGTATTCTACTCGTGCATAGAAACTACGCTTAGACCTAGCTCATGATGCCACTGTTGGGTAACGTAGCAGAAATTCAAAATTTTCTACGCATCACCAAGATCAATCTATGGAGTAATCTAGCAACGAGGGAAGGAGAGTGCATCTACATACCCTTGTAGATTGCTAAGCGGAAGCGTTCAAGTGAACGGGGTTGATGGAGTCGTACTCGCCGTGATCCAAATCACCGATGATCCTAGCGCCGAACGGACGGCACCTCCGCGTTCAACACACATGCAGCCCGGTGACGTCTCCCATGCCTTGATCCAGCAAGGAGAGAGGGAGAGGTTGTGGAAGACTCCGTCCAGCAGCAGCACGACGGCGTGGTGATGGTGGAGGAGCGTGGTACTCCAGCAGGGCTTCGCCAAGCACCGCAAGAGACGAGGAGGGAGAAGGGTAGGGCTGCGCCAAGAAGGAGATGTTCTCGTGTGTATGGCAGCCCAAAAACCCCACTATATATAGGGGAAAGGGAGGGGCTGCGCCCCCACCTAGGTTTCCACCCCTAGGGGTGGCGGCCAGCCCTAGATCCCATCTAGGGGGTGGCCAAGGGGGGAGAGAAGGGGGGTGCACCACTAGGTGGGCCTTAGGCCCATCTGAGCCTAGGGTTTCCCCCTTTTCCCTTCTCTCTTCGCCTTGGGCCCTGGTGGGGGAGCGCACCAGCCCACCTGGGGCTGGTCCCCTCTCACACTTGGCCCACGCAGCCCTCTGGGGCAGGTAGCCCCACCTGGTGGACCCCCGGGATCCTCCCGGTAGTCCCGGTACGTTACCGATAGCACCCGAAACTTTTCCGGTGACCAAAACAGGACTTCCCATATATAAATCTTTACCTCTGGACCATTCCGGAACTCCTCGTGATGTCCGGGATCTCATCCGGGACTCCGAACAACATTCGGTAACCACGTATATCTATTCCCTATAACCCTAGCGTCATCGAACCTTAAGTGTGTAGACCCTACGGGTTCAGAAACCATGCAGACATGACCGAGACAACTCTCCGGCCAATAACCAACAGCGGGATCTGGATACCCATGTTGGCTCCCACATGTTCCATGATGATCTCATCGGATGAACCACGATGTCAAGGATTCAATCAATCCCGTATACAATTCCCTTTGTCTAACGGTATTGCACTTGCCCGAGATTCGATCGTCGGTATCCGATACCTTGTTCATCTCGTTACCGGCAAGTCTCTTTACTCGTTCCGTAACACATCATCCCGTGATCAACTCCTTGGTCACATTGCGCATATGATGATGTCCTACCGAGTGGGCCCAGAGATACCTCTCCGTCACACGGAGTGACAAATCCCAGTCTTGGTTCGTGCCAACCCAACAGACACTTTCGGAGATACCCGTAGTGAACCTTTATAGCCACCCAGTTACGTTGTGACGTTTGGTACACCCAAAGCATTGCTACGGTATCCGGGAGTTGCACAATCTCATGGTCTGAGGAAATGATACTTGACAATAGAAAAGCTTTAGCATACGAACTACACGATCTTTGTGCTAGGCTTAGGATTGGGTCTTGTCCATCACATGATTCTCCTAATGATGCGATCCCGTTATCAACGACATCCAATGTCCATGGTCAGGAAACCGTAACCATCTATTGATCAACGAGCTAGTCAACTAGAGGCTTACTAGGGACATGGTGTTGTCTATGTATCCACACATGTATCTGACTTTCCTATCGATACAATTATAGCATGGATAATAAATGATTATCATGAACAAGGAAATATAATAACTAATTTGTTATTGCCTCGAGAGCATATTTCCAACATGAATATCATTTGAGCATTTGCTGAACTCTTTTATGCATGATTGTTATAGCTTCGTATTTCTTCTCCGAAATTTTGGTTTGGTTTGGCCAACTAGATTGATTTTTCTTGCCATGGGAAGAGGTGCTTTGTGATGGGTTCGATCTTGCGTTGCTCAATCTCAGTGACATAAAGAGATATGACATGCATGTATCGTTGCTATTAAGGATAAAAAGGTGGGGTCTATTCCTACATGAATAGATCTTGTCTACATCATGTCATCGTTCTTATTGTATTACTCCGTTTTTTCATGAACTTAATACACTAGATGCATGCTGGATAGCAGTCGATGTGTAGAGTAATAGAGTAGATGCAGAATCGTTTCGGTCTACTAATCTTTGATGTGATATCCATATACATGATCATTGCCTTGGATATCGTCTTGATTATTCGCTTTTCTATTAATTGTCTAACAGTGATTTCTTTACCCACCGTATGCTATTTTCTTGAGAGAAGCCTCTAGTGAAACTACGACCCCCGGATCTATTTTTCTATCATATTAAACCAAAAATACCTTGCTGCAATTTTTTTTTCTTTATTTTATTTTGTGTTTTAGTTAGATCTATTTATCAAATCTCATACAATTTAATATATCACTACTGGAATCAGCTTCTTTGCCGCCCGTCATGGCGGACGGCAAAGGCATGGTTCACGGACGGCAAACTTCTTTGCCGTCCGCCAGCAGACGGCAAAATGTCTGGATGAACACGTGCCAGCAAATGCCTTCTTTGTCGTCCGCTTCGTAGAAACAGACGACAAAGGATTGTGCCGTCCGCCGTTGGTGGCCAGCAGACGGCAAAGATCGTGGATGGCAGTGAGGTGGGGTGAGAGCCGTTAGAGGTTAACGGCGTGCTTCTTCTTCTTCTTCTTCTTCTTCTTCTTCTTCTTCTTCTTCTTCTTCTTTTTCTTCTTCTTCTTCTTACATTCTCGCTAGGAAGGTGAAAGCAAGCGGGGGGAGAAGCTAAGAGAGAAGAGCGGGAGGGCACGTCACGGACGAGCTCAGTCTCAGAGAGTGCAGCAAGCTACCGCGACTCCCACATGTGGTTGCTCTCTCCGGCCGCGTGAGGTGGGGTTTGGCCGGCGGCGGGCGCCATGAGAAAAGAGACGAGGATTCCCTAAAAAAAAGAGACGAGGAAAAGAGAGAGGGGGGGGGGGACACTGGGTCTGAGAGCTTCGATGGGCCCAATTTGCGTCGCTCACAACACCACGAGGCCCTTCTTTTTTTAGGGGTCCACGAGGCCCATCTAGAAAGTGTTAAACCGGACATGATCGATGGTGTTTTTTTTTTAAAAAAGGAATATGATTGACGCTAGAAAAAAGGTCCAAGAACGGATTAGAAAGGATCAGTGGGTCCAGTGGGTCTCTAGAGCAAATAATTAAAGATTACCCCTCGCACTTTGGGTGCCTAGGAGCATGCCAAGTGGTGCCTTCAGCCGCCACCACATGTCGTGTGCTGGAAGCTCATTCCGAATTTCTCTTTTTTTATTTTTCTGTTCGTTTTTGTCAGGTTTTAGAGGAATAAAATTGTTTTTTTTGTGCCCTCCCGCTTCTGTGAATGTTCTTCCTGGAAAGGAAACAAAAATTAAGCTTTGCTTCTCATGAAAGCACATTTTTTCTTTCGCGAGAAGCACAACTGCGCTTTTCGAAAAGGGATGAAAAACCTCAACCGTGCTTCCGGCTCCAGGTTTTTCCGTGAAAAAAAGTTTATAGAAATCTTTTAAGATGGGATCTAATTTTGAAGTTCTTGACACGATAAAATCAAATGGTGAAAACCGTTAGAAATTTAAACGCATGGTTCAAGAGATAAAACATTTTGAATAAACAAATTTTCAGGGGAAAAAACTCACAGATTGTGACGAGTTACACACGTGTTGTCAATCATTTGACAGCGCCTGAGAAGGTGGCAGTGGCCTTTGCAAGGGTTAACCCTTAACTAGTGATTTTGGTAGGTCTCCGACCGCGAGAGTTAGGTCTATCGCTTCACACGAGACTAGTTTCTGACACACCTAAAGCACCCCATAGGCGCACACGTGTATTTGTTGGCGTAGTATCATGTTTCTTAGTCGGTCATTCGTTCAACCGGTTCATTGTTCGATTTTTATATTTTTGGTTTTCTTTTTTTTCTCTGTGGTTTTCTTATTTCTTTCTCAGTTTTCTTTGTTATCCTATGGTTTTTTTGCTTTTCTTTTCTGTCTTTTTTGGTCTTCATCGTCTTTTTTCTTTTCATTCTGATTTTTATTTTTTTCTTTGGTTTCCTTTTTCTCTTTGGCTTTATTTTCATTTTCATTTTTCTTTTTTCTTTAGCTTTCGTCTCAGGGATGGCTATATATAACTGGTCGAGGTGAGAGGATAAGCATGGCCGAGGCAATGTGCTGGCCGCACGCCGGAGCTCAGACACTACTGTAGGATACTGCTAACGCGACACTACGATCAGAGAACCTTTCTCGAAACTATGTGCGATGCAATAATCACAAACGGTGGTATAAAAAACCGTCAAAAAAGGTGCAAAACGTTTGCAATGGTGAAGCCATCAAACACGGTTCAGATTTTAGTTACGTGTGCGATGCAGGACACACGTTTAATCCATTTAAACTGTCTGTGATGCGGCAGAACAACAGAAACGGGCAGCCATAACAATATGTGTGCGATGCAGGACACGCGGTTAATCCATTCGAACTGTTTGCGATGAGGTAGAACAACAGAAACGGGCATCCATATCAATGTGTGTGCAATATACGGCATACGGTTAACTCGGACGAACTTTTTTTGATTAAGGAACACAACAGAAACGGTTCAACTTAACAAGATGTTTGTGATATGCGGCATATAGTTCATATGGATGAACTGTTTGCTTGAGCCAAAAGAGCACAAACGAGTCATATAAACAAGATGTGTGTGATACATGGCAAACAGCCGACTCGGATGAACTGTTTGCGATGAGAAATTACAACACAGACGGTCAATGCACTTACTTCGTGTGCGATTCTGTGTGTACAAAAAACTTTAAAAAATGTAAACTAGTTGCTTGCGGTGGCGGAGTATCACACACGATGCGTCTGCGAGTACTCGTGTGCGATGATTAGTATGTTGCACATACATTTTCTTATGTTAACATGTGTGTGACTTTGCAATATGGACAGTTAATATGCAAATGCCTTCTAGTCATCGGACACACACAACTCAATTGACTGTGTACGATATTAATACTTTCCATGAAAATTTATAAACTTGGGTAACAGCATTAGAGTAACATATATATAGTGGTTACACTATTCGACAAAAGGAGGATCTTTGTAACACGGTTTTGACAACCATATGGTCCATATCTACATACTTAACATAGTAACAACTATCACATTTTAAGAGGCTAAGGGCCAACAACCATATGGTCCATATCTACATACTTAACATATATAGTAACAGCCATAACCACAACTATCCACTGGAAGCAGTTTGATCACGGCGACTCGGCATCTCGTCAATGAAAAAGAAGAGCACTCCTGTGCCTTGGTAGATCATGAGTAGAACAATGTCTCCAATTTTCCAATATGGATGCATTGCCACGAGAAGCGAGAACTTGTTAATTTGAATGGTTCCATTTCTGCGGGAAATGCATTACCTTGCAATCACTTTGGCGTTATTAGCAGGCACAAGTGTAATTTGACCACGCCGGGAAATCGATTCAGGAACTGCTACAGGGGCAATTTCTGTTGACATGTAGAATAAAAAACAATTGTAACATATCATTGAAGATATATATAGTTTATGAGCATCAACATTAAAATAAGACTTTTTTACCAGCGTTTTGTGTACACAATTGGTCTTGTTCTGTGTGCACCATAGGTCTAATTAATCCCATCTAAAATCCATAGTATTACTTCCTCAAGTGAAATTTTGTGTCAATTATTTCCATCACATATCCATCCATAATATGAATAATTCCACATCAAGTGAAATAGATGATAACCATGTTGAATAAAAATTTTAAAACCACATAAATATCCAATCCAATCAGTAAATGAAGCTCCATAAGTAACCATATTTTGAAAGAAATTCCTGACTTTGGTCAATGAACCGCCAGCATATTAGTACTTCACAAAAAAATGGATTTGCATACCTGGACATATCTCTCATCTCGTAGATATACTAATAGCTTCCTCAACGTGTTTAACTTTAATATAAATTACAAAACAAGTGACAGGATGTGATGCCCTTTCCATAATCTTATATGATGTGTGAGATTCCCTTAGCTTCTCGTATGTCCTTTCCACTGCTTGAATGCAGCATCAATTCCGGTAGCTAAGGTATGATAATATAAAGAAGATACGTACGAATTCCAGTACCATTTATTATTCCATTTTCCTTAGGAGGGCAAATATAATTCCTCACTGAGTATGATTCCCTTCATCAAAGGTATTTTGACATACTTGCAATTTTCCATAGAGAAACACTTCAAAATATTTTCTATGTATTTTCACTCCCGAAACATTGGAAGCTCCACAAATTCCTTTCATATGAAAGTTAGAAAATGACCAAGCTTACACTTCCATAAATTTAATTTATCAATGCACAAACAACCAAAGAATGTTAATGTATACAATAATAATGTAAACTATTTTACAGTTACATTTGTAGATGGCTGCCTTGCTTCATTTAGAAAACTATATGAACTGATATTCCATTGATGTGAAGCTTGTTATAAGATCATACATTAATTTATTCAATTAGCAAACCATGTCTTTAGTTCCTCTTTCCCTAAATTACAGGAGAGGGAGTTTCCACAAAGTATATATTCCTGTGTGTAAAGAACTGAATAGAAAGAGTGAGATTATAATATTCCAATGAGGCAAATGTCCTTACAAAATAAGTAAAAACACTTACAAACAATGGCCATGCGGTTGTTTAGTTGATAATAAGTTCCCAAACTATATATTTCCTCACTGAATTTATTCCTCCCCGCATTTTTTCCACCCATAGTTGACATTGATGGAAAATTTATGCCTTCTTAAGAGACTAGTTATTCCTCTAAAATTTAGAGTGACTTCCTCCAACAACACATAACGATTATCAAAAATTGATGTTCCAAGCTAATTCCTCACGTCCGTCAGCTTGGCTTCAGCGAGCTCGACCTTGCGGGCGCACCCTCGGCATCGACGCTTTGTATCTCACACGCGAGCTGGCGCGAGCCCGGCTACGGGTGAATCGAATGTGTTCAACGCCCTAGTGCAGTCTGACGTGCTCACTAGCCGTGCCGACGACATTCGGTGTGCTCACTAGCCGTGCCTGCGCCTGCTAGAACGCCGACAAATGCGCCGGTGCATGATGCACCTACGCCATGGCGGCATTGTAGTGCGCTTGCGAATGGTCCATGGTGAGATCAGCGTGCACAGGAGGCATAGGAGCAAGGACGGTGTCGTTGGAGTCTATCATGGTGTCGTCCTTGTCGTCGAAGACCTCGGGTGAGCTGGCCGGCAAGCCGGTCTCGATCTGCCTGGCACGGCAACTCTGCCAAGCGGCGGCAAGGGCAGCCATGGAGTGCTTCATCTCCGTGCAAAGACTCTCCCACAGAGCTTCGCCGCTGACAGTCATGGCGGATGTAGTGCAAGGGAGGAGGATGGGGAGGGGCTTGTGTTGTGGTGTGGAGTTAGTCGGAAACATCGCCACACATTCCATAAGTAGCTCATAATCACAGTACAATCATATGCACTAACTAGCCCCAGTTGGTGAAGCTGGGCACCTACCGATACGTCCTCGCCTTATCGTCCTCCATTCCATTTGCATGGCGTATATCAGCTCCATCGATGCTAGTGCAACCACGATTTTCATCACCGTCTTCATTGCTGTGGTCTTCTTCGCCGCTCTGTTGCGGCACTTGTGCGGTGCTCGCTCGACGGAGGTGAAGGAGTATGAGCACACGTTGATTTCTTCCAGCTGTTCGCCGGCGGCGGCGACCATGGGAGTGCGTGTGGGGCCATTTGTTTGGGCATTCCGCAGAGCCGATGCGTGGCGCGGGTCGTCTTTCCCAGTTTGCCGGTCTGATAATGTTGTGGTGGACGACAATTTTGTATAATATATGACGTTGTTGCTTAGGCTTCAGGGTCATTTGCTTTTAAGAATGTTATGTACTCCCTCTTTTTTTTTTCAAAAGAGTTATGTACTCCGCTCGTCTCAACGTATGTGGCGTCCTTCTTTTTCGTGTTTAATTTAATCTTATTTGACCAATCATGTGTTCCAAACTAATGTGGTGGAACACAAATTCAATGGTATAACTTGCATGACATATAATCCGTGTCAAATCGATGATCAAATGATAGATCTAAAAACACATTTGAGCCTGCTAAATAGTGAAAGAGGGTGTAGCTAGAGATCGCGGGCCCACTTGCTGAGCGTCGTGCGCGTCCAGTACAAGCCAAATCTCTGTGTACTCACTGCCTTTGAGTTCGGCACCCCGATGATCTACTCGACTATATGACTCTTAATCCATGTGCACAACAAGAGTTTGTTTTATTTTCCTTGGTTGCCTTTTTAGTCTGAGTTTCTTCACCAAGTGGGACCTTTTATTTCTCCACAAATGCTGGCCAACCCACCAAATCCGTTCACTGATGAACTCAGAAAATGCAAGGCCATCAAGCAAACTAGCACATGCTTTTAGTGTGCCTAGAAATTAGATATCGAAGGGAAGTTAGCAACTCACCAGTTCTGTAAGCATAAAACATATATACCAGTTTTTAGGCCACTACTTCATTTCGTAGGGTTATTTTTTTCAAACAAGATAGATGAATGAGCTTTTCTAAACCGTGAGCATTTGACGTAGGTTACTGTTATCGTTAAACTAAAATAGCAAGTATTTGTTGTTTTTTTATTAGAAAAGTGAAAAAGAAGTGCATCGATGTAGGACCAATCCCTGTGGTAGTGACAACAACTTTTATTTACTCACAAGTGGAGTTCGGATATTTTGTGGATCAAACCTGCCCGATAGTGAATTCACTGGTAATTTAAAAAGTATTCAAGCATTTTTTAAAAGCCACACAATTTAAAAAGTGTTGACGCCTTTTAAAAATAATATTTATTCATTTAAAAAAATTGATTTGAAAGCGAGTCGGGGTATGAGGGATGTGTATGAACCAGGTGCAGAGTGTAGCTCGTCGAGGGTGGTCCTCACGTCCAAATAGACGAGATTGGTTTCAAAAGTTTTAAACATACTATTGCGTTGACGCGGTTCAACGACAACTTTGTCATGCGGTGGCTAAGATCATTCGTTTGGGATTGACCACATTCGGATGCATTATGAGCAAGTGAACATCATGACTTCTCTCATTTAAGGTGGGAAGGAGGATAAACGACAACATGGGTTGAACAACATGCGCGGTGATGGAATGCGCAGCGATGTACAAATAATAAAGTACAGATAATAAAGTTCAATTAGTCCGGCTCTGGAGGCGGTGGATCAAGATGCGCAGCAATCGAGCGAAGGTTCGCGGAGATCATGTTGATGGCGTCACAAGCATGTCACTTTCTAAGTGGCCGCCATAGTTGCAGAAACCTACACATTTTTGTAAATAGCATCCGTCGCCCTAAGAGGAATGACATGTTCAATTACAACTTTATTATACACATTTCATAAAGTCCACGATAGCACCCCTAGCTACTACCACCCATAGGGGCGGAAGAATGGAAGGTTGGTGGGTTTGTACCTTCAGAAACATGTCTGTAAGGTTATCATGGCATCACCTGTGACCCACTATCTCGCGCAAACAGCTGCATAGAAACCGAACTGAGGGGCATGAGAATAAGATGTGGTTCGAATCTTCGAGGGCTTCACAAAAGGGACATTGGCCATCACCCGAGCCATTCCACTTAAACACCTCAATGCCTGAGGGTAGACGATGATGAACCAATTGCCAAAGGAAATCGGAATTTTGAGAGGCAATTTGATCTCCCAAAGGAGGTTCAATTTTTTTGGTCCTGGTGTAGCCACAAGAGGGTTCTATAATTAAAGTGACCGAGAGGATAACTGGCCATTTGGCTCTAGGTGCCAACTCCTGGTATCCTGGTCCAAGGAAGGCGTGTGAAGAACTTAATAGTTCCTCCCATTGGTCCCTCTCTAAGGGGACAAACGTTCGTCTGAAGCTTAGATTACCGAGACTCGGGAGGGCTGCTTCCACCGTTATGTTGGGCAGCGTACATATACTGAAGATATTTGGGAACCTAGAGGCAAAGGGCCGATGGCTGGATCAGTGGTCCAACCAAAAAAGGGCGCTAGCCCATGAGTCCGCCGTCATGGAGGAGACCATTCGAGAATCAGAAGTAACCGGATTAGCGATTGCTAGAATGGGGATCCTCATGCTCATTGAGCGAATACAAGAGGTTGTCCACGCAGATATTTTGCACGCATGATGTCCAACCAGAGACCCCCCCCCCCTTTCGGATGCAATCCGCCAAAGCCATTTAGATAGCAGCGTGATATTCATCCGTTTGGAGGAAATTATTCCCATGCCTCGTTGATACTAGGGTTTGCAAATTTCCTACCATTGACCCATATGATAGTTTTACACTTTCCCGCCCAGAAGAATTGGAATAGGTACTTAGCAATGTTGTGCCGAAGGGATTCATGGAGACTATAGAATCCCATTAAATACATAAGCAGGCTGATCATTGAGGAATTAATGCACAGCCCCGGCCGCTTTAGATAACCATGGTCACTGCCATGGCTCAACCCTATGTTAAACTTTTGTAACAGTAGGGCGTGAGCCGAACATATTATTTTCGTTGCTCCTAGAGATCTCCCTCTATGGGGCTCGCCAATGTGCTTTCCGTTTCAAAAAAAAACATCACCGCTCGATTGCCTCGACCTCTCTTCTGGTCATGCAACTTGTGAGGAGTGCTCATGTGACTTTTTGTCCACTAACTCATCACTTGTGATATTCTCCAGAAGACGCTCCTTTTCAATAACGAACCCCAGAGGAGGTACCTGTTCGACCTTTTTTTATAGCATCGATCGTATCCGGTTTTGACACAGTCTACATGGGCCGCGTGGTCTTGTGAGCGACTCAAATTGGGCCCATCGAAGCTCACAGACCCAGTGTTTTCTCCCCTCTCTCCATTCTTCTTCTCTTTTCTCCTGGCGCGCGCCGCCGGCCAAACCCCACCTCACGCGGCCGCAGAGAGCAGCGGTACCGGGGACTCGCGGTGGTTCACTGCCCTCTCCGAGACTGAGCTCGTCCGGGACGTGCCCTCCCGCTCTTCTCTCCTAGCTTCTCCCTCCGCTTGCGTTCACCTTGCCGACGAGAGGTTCGATGGTGCCATGGTGGTGCCGGTGCAGGATTTCCTCGCCAGCGTGAAGATGCTGGCCGTGAAGCGGGCGGAGACCGCCGGCCACACCCACCTCGCCGACGCGTTTGATTTGCGCATGCTACAAGCTCTTGGTACTGCTCGAACAACTACTCGCTCTCGGTACTACGAAATCTTTGTAACATCAATAATAGATAGATAGAATCTGATACCCTTGACAACATACTAAATGGAAATGCCTAATTAGTTAGCCGCCGGTCGTTATCCATGGTGAATCGTACACTATTGGATCCCCCTCTCTCTCGCGCGACCGCGTCGCCCCCCCGCGGGCGACCGGCCGCGCACCAGGCCTCCTCCCTTCAGGCCCCCTCCCTCCTCCCTTCCCGCCGCCGTCGCCGGCGCCCGCGGCCGGATTGGCCCCGGGGCTGCTGGTGGCGGCGGCCTCCTGGCCCTTCCCCTCCCGGCCGCTCTCCGGCACGGGCGGAGCTGCTCCGGGGGGTGCATTTAGGCGGCGGCGGGGTTCCGTTGCGCATGCAGGCGAGTAGCTGGGCGGCGGCGCTGCCGTTGGCGGGGCGGCGCGGCGGCAGGATCTGGCGACGTCTGCTCGGCCCAGATCTGGGCCCTTCGGGCCCCATCTGGGCCTGGGCGGGCCGACGGCGGGGATGGTCTCCGGCGTGGCTTCTGGGACGCGTGGGAGATGCGACGAGTGTCTGGGTGTCGGCGGTGCTGACGCCGGCCTGCTGCATCGCGGTTGACGGGGCTTAATGGGCCCGCTTCGGCCTGGCTAGGCCAGGGGTGGCCCGGCATGCCCCGCTGCCGCGTCCGGACAACTACCGCGACGGTGCCGGAGGCACGGGCCTCCCGCACGACGGCGGTGGAGGTGGTTCCCTCCCGCTCGGCATCGCTGTTGCTGCTCCCGTCGTGGTGAGCTTCTCTCCGGTCCTTTTGGCCTCGTGGTGGTGTTCGTAGTGAGGTGGCGTGGGTGGCGGCGCTACTGCGTTGGCGCATGATGGTGGGCGATGGTTTGGCGGGTCGGTTTCGTCCGGTTGGGCGGTTGGGGTTGGAATGCAGGAGAAATCCCTGCCTGCTTCGGCCCCGACACGATGACACCTACCGGTGCCACCATTCCTCCCTGGAGGGTGTCGGTGGTATACAGCCCCCACCTCCCTTCGCGTGCCCGGGGGAACCCGAGGACTTTTCCGGGCAGCAGCATCGTCGGTGTCACATCCCTTCTTGGAGGTGCTGCTTGGTACGCGGCGGATCAGAGCCTCGGTCTGTGGTGATTTGTATCCGGTGGGCGCAGCGGTGGCGGGTCATCCGTGCTTTGCCGAGCTGCCGTGGTTGGCATTTGTTTTTTTTGTTTTTCTTTTGATGTGTTGTGCTGCTCGCCACAGCGATATCTGTACTCGGTGTTGGTTGCTTTGAAATACAAAGCGGGGAAAATCCTTTTTCGGTAATCGTACACTATCTTTTTGACCTGCTGTTACTCTGAATTTGTGCGATGGCAGTGACGGATTTGGATCAAATTTATGGATTCATAGCATAGCACATTTTTGTGAATTGGAGCGGCAGCCTCACACAAATTGAAATGGTTGCAACATACTCAAACCAAATTCTATTAGTCTTCAGGCTGACTTCATGCGAAAATATGTTGCAAGTCTTACCTCACATGCATCTGCCTGTGCGTGCAAAATGTAGCATTTGCCATTTTTGAATTAGGCATTTTTAGGTGTATGGTGGAATCTCTTTGCTGAACAACATGCTTATGCTCGTGCTTCCCAGGTGTTATTTTGCTAGAAAGTTTTAAAGGACGGCTAACAGAGACTCAGTTAATCCGACGACCGTTCTTGACAGACTTCCGTGACAGCCAACTTGCAGTTCGGACTGGGATGCAGAGAAGAGCCAACCAAACAACATTTGAGGTGAGGTCACCAACAATAACTGCAGTGCAGTTCTTCTGCACTTTCTGCCTCACACACATGATTAAACAAGACATGACAGACCTAGCTAGCTAGCTGTATGAAATGACTTGGGGATCGATCGAGATCCTAACTAAATAAACTTGATTTGATTAGCTCATTGATGAAAACTCCATTCACGTTAACCGGGTGTGGAGCTGGCAACTAGCACCTCGTCCCATGGGGTTCGTACCATTGATAGAGAATAGCTCGAATTAGCCAAATCATGGCTTTACAACTGAAAGTCGACTAAGTATTCAAGCACAACTCTAATAGCAGGGGTCTGCAGCTGTGGATTAAATCTTCTCTCCACATATCAAGGTGCAGATTTTACCCAAATATCTATTCATACTTCCCAGAACAAACAACTCTGCGCTGCTTATACACAGATAGCACACAAATCTAACATTGAAAAGTTGTTGTAGCTCCCGGGGGTCCCGACCCCCGGTTATCCTACCGTCTGGCGCACTTGAGATTCGTGCAGTGTTATGTGCAATCGCAGAACATTTGCAGCTGTTGCATGCTTGTCTAGGCATTTGACTGTTTTAATTATAGAACAAGTAGCCTATAGGGGTAGGCAGCAGGTTATAGGGGTATGCATGCGCTCTGTGTATCCTATTAAAGTGTCTGACATGTATGCACAGGCTGCACAGTGGTCACTGTTTCTCATATGCATGCTCAAGCACAACACAGTCTCTCTCGGGTCTCTCACAAGCTCTCTCTCACTAAAAATAATAGAAAAAAGCTCTCTCAAAGTCTGACTAAAAGGCGTGGCTATGCATGTGTTTTTTAGACTAACCACAATGGAGAGTAACATACATTAGTAACATACACGTATTCCTAGACTATGTTACTACCTTCATAGTGGGTAGTAACATAAGTGTGGTAACATGCATAGCTTCATTTATTAGGTTATAGACTCATATTGCATTGTGACATGTGATGTTACAGTAACTAGCTAAGTTACTACTACTACCTCTCTTCTCATTAACTCACTGCCACAAAAGCAAATTTGCTGAGTTGGACTCGATGTTACTGCTGAAGTTACTCTCACTATGGCTAGTCGTATAGTGATCACATCTGTCATCTAGCTGAGAGAGAGGTGACAATGAGTAGAGAGAGAGAGATGGAGCTAAGGATGATTGGTCACATCTGTCAATGGCAGCTACACAGCCTACCAACAGTAGGTGGCTACGATGCTCTTGGGACCTAGTGATCCACTAGAGCGCATGCATGATACGTGGCGCTCGAAACCCTGGTAAAATTGCGGCATTACAAAAGTATGGGGCTGCTAATCCAACTGGCGTTTCTAGACATGGCACAGATCTCAACGTTTCCTATTGTACATGGATGCTTATGATAAGAGGGAGTCCAGACTCCCGGGTCCTAAAAGGCTGGTCTCATCTAACATACGTCACTTGTTGTGAAATAAACAGAACAGGGATGATGAAACCACCCAGCAGTTTCAAATTCTTGGAGTATATATATTACAAACTGAAAAGAACAAGAGTCTACAGCTCTATTACAGACCAAAGTTGTGGTCAATCTTCAAGCATATTAGTAGTAGAAGATAGCATAAACTTCGCAATATAACTCAATCATTAAACAGGACGAACACGTGGACTCCTGAAATTCCAAACTTTTTATAGGATGAACAAACAGAGTGAACCAATTACACAAGCAGACGAAAGATAGCATAAGCTTCAGACCGCAAAATCAAACCACAGACTCTTGTGCAGTGGTACCATTAAACCCTCCCAGATGGTCTATCCCAGAGGAGGAAGAGGGCCGCCCCAGAATACCAGCATGAGTGAGAAGTGCCCAGAGATGGGTCATGAGCTCCCCGCCGGTGGCCAGCATCTCTGCATGGATGTCCGCATTGTCCGATGGCGCCAGGAAGAGTATGAACTCTGCCCAAAAGTCAGCCAGCACCTTCCAACGCTGTCCTTGATCAGGAACATTATCTCTAAGTTGCCTCCCAAGCTCGGCTCCCTTATATAGGATTGTACTATCGTCGTCATGCAAGCCTGTGATCAACTTCTCATACCTACCACTCAGAGTTTCACATCCGGCAAGGCGCTGCCGAGCCTCCATGACCACAGCGTCGAAGATGCGTCGTGTGTCGTAGCCATGACCAGGCAGCATGTCGGGAACAAAAGCTACCAAGTAGGCACAGTAATCCGACAGTCTCACGGCAACAAGGAGGTCGTCGTTGCCCTTCAGCGACAGCTCGTTCCGGGAGATGGTTGTGGCGATATGCCATACAAGGATTGTGTGGATGTGTGTTGGCAAGTTGCAGGCCCATGAGAATTGGCTTCCCAGCTGATTTCTGGCAAGTGCTGCTTGTCCATTTTCTAGCTTGCCGTTGTTCTTTTTGAACTGAGAGAGGATGTGGATGATGACTGTATCTGCCAGTTTTATCTTCTTGTCAGACTTCTGTCCTTTTCTTGTTGCATCGAGCAAGCCTAGTGACAGAAAAGACAGTGCATTCCATGGATCATAGTCGAAGTTGAGTAACAGAGAGTACTGCCCAAGCTTTCTTTCCCAAGTACATTCTCTTGTGGGACTCTCATTTACAGTTTTTGTTCGTGACTTGGTAATGTATTCCCGGATGTCATCCACTACTAACATCCTAGAAGGAGATATAAATGTTGTCGTGCAGTTTATCAAAGCTAAACTGGCAAGCAAAACAATGGTAACCCAACGAATAACATCGGTTCCATTGACTCTCTGTTCCAAATTACTACGATGGTAGTGTCTGCTGAGTGCTCCGGAAATGATGTTCCAAACAATAGCAAACAATGTAGCAACTGCTGACATGTAGTAGATGAAATATGCCCATGTTTATTCGTAGTATTGATCAAGCCAAATATCCACAGAAGTAGCTAGCTTGTTTTCAACAGGATCATGCCTAGGGATTACATGTCACATCGATCCGCTGGATCGTGGTGTTTTCTAAGAATTAACAAGGTTCCTTCTGTAGATGACTACTCTTCTTTTAGTAAATATCAAAGTTAACATGGTGGTTTGAGTTGTTGAGACGTAAATAACTCACATCATAGTATCTGTCGAGAAGGGTCTGTAGTTGCTCTTTTCTTTCTAAAACGGTGGTTTCTGTGACCAGAAATGGCTATCTTACGTGATGAACTGTAGAACAAGCTACAAGATCCAAAAGCAACACCGATGTTTCTTCCTCTAGAATTTGAAAGGCATCACATGTGATTTTTCCACTGAATCGGACCTTGGCAGAGGTGGATATGGAGTGGTTTACAAGGTATGACCATTTTGTTTACTCCACTTTTCAAATATTATTAACGGCAATGAATCAAAGACACTTGTATATACTATGAAGAGAGGTTTAACTGATAAACACAGGGAGTTCTTAAGGGTGGGAAAATCATTGTCATGAAGAAGCTTTTTGAAATACATCTGCTGGACGATAAAACGTTCGAGGATGAAGTCAGACATCTTATAGCGATCAGGCACCAAAATCTAGTACAACTTATTGGTTACTGTGCTGAATCAAGTTGGGAATTGGTAGAGCAGAGTGGAAAGCATGTTTTTGCTGAAATACTGAAAAGGTTGCTCTGCTTTGAGTATGTATGCAACAAAAGCCTTGACAAGTATATTTCCGATATGATTTTTCTAGAAAAGGAGGATGACCCCCGGCTTCTGCATCTAGGAGATGCATACGGCCACTTTATTGATTATTCTCGAGGACCTTACAAAGTATTACAACAATATGCCTGAATCCGCCATTTTGGCAACATATGCCACTACCCCTATCCATATGATGAAGGGGTGCTACCTGGGCCAAATACCCGGACCACTCACCTAAGCCTATCATCAAAAGCCAGAAGCCCCATCCGAGCCACATACCGGGTTTGGGGCATAAACTGGTCTGACGCACTCACATGTGTCGTCGCCGCCATCTTCCACGGGTCCGTCTTCAGAGCAGATATTGAGGCTTCTACCTTGTCAGGCCACTCTGCCATCGACGCCACCATGACGCCAGACAACTGCCTCCACCTGCGCGAGTCCATCACCGCGCATCGGGCGCCGAGTCTCCACTGCACCACGCCGCTGAGATCCGCCGTCATCAATGTGTAGGATGAAGCACCGCTCCACCAAAAAAGGCGCCCACTGGTCCCTTGATCCTCGGCTGCTGTCACCGACCCCATACTGAGCCCGCCACCACACTGCCCTCAAGGCGACGCCTTCAAGAAGGTCACGACGTCAAGGATGCCGCCGCCGCCGCCCATCGGAGTTAGGTTTTCACCCGAGAAGCAAGGTGGTGGGGTGTGGAAGGGCAGACCTCGACCGGCGTCTCCATGAAGAAATCGGCGCCCGCAGACGTCGTCATCGCCGTGGCCAGCTGGAGCCGACCAGGGGTTTCCCCTAATCTGGATCCCGACCACCAGAATCACCCGCAACCCAGAGGCAGGCCAGACGCCTGCACAGCCAGGGACCGTCGAGGGTGAAACGCATCGAGCAGGGGAAGATGGCCAGCAGCCAGATCTGACGCCGCCAGCCACCAGGGCAGCCATGCGAGGTCCCAGCCCACCGAAGATCCACCGGCCACCCGACCAGATCGCCGGCACCCGCGCCTACCCCACTGCTCACCGCAGGTGACAAGGGGCCTCGCCGGGGGCCGCCGCCCAGATCCAAGACCCTCCGATGTGAACCAGAGCAGCGCATGCCCCGCCGCCGTAGTCCCTGGCTGCGCCATGGGCCTTGCCCGGCGGCAGCCTCGTGCGGCGGCGAGGGGAAGAGGGGAGGGAGAGGGGCTACTCCGGCGCGGGGGGAGTTGCCCCCGAGACGCCCACTAGGGGCGGCGCGGGGGAGGGGAGGCTGAGGCGCGGGGGAGGGCATATTTCCGGTATGATGACCAAACATTATACATAGTTTATATATTTTATTTGTATTCATTTGTGAAGTTTACTCAGAACATCACTCAAGCAATATTTTGTCAGCTACTAGTCTAACCAGGTGCTATAGCTACCGAGCACTGCATCAAGTGAAACTAGTCCTGCGTATCATTTCCCGCACACACACAAACACACACATATAAAAGGAAGTCTGTTATATATGGAAAGGAAAATAAATGCATATGGAAAATGACTTTTTAGAAAAGTCATGCCACTCGAAACTAAGTTCAGTTGTACCAAAAGTGTAATCAGTGAACAGGTATAGAATTTCCTCTGTTCTACCTAAAATTTTGTTACCAATTTATCAATGTTGGGGATATCGCTTATCGAGAACTTATCGGTCGACCCATGATACGGGGTAAATCGGCCAGTTTATCGGCATATCGGCTGGTTTATCATCATATTGGTTGATTTATCGGCCGATATATCTTATCGGTCAGACACTGGTAAGCGATAAATCGGCCGATTTATCGGAATATCGAAAGATATCTTGAACAGTGCAATTTATACAGATGAATCTCTGGACCTTGAGTGGAATATGAGATACGAGATAATCAAGGCAATTTGCAGTGGTTTGTGTTTCCTTCAGGAAGAATACCGTATCCTTCATCTGGACCTTAAGCCAGAAATATATTGATGGACTTTATGATGATGCCGAAAATCGCGGATTTTGGTTTGTCGAGTCTCTTTGGTGTGCAGCAAATGCGAATCTTCACTGATAATCCTGCAGGAAACAGTAAGCTATGGCTCTTATACCTTTGTGGTTTTTCTTTCTTCATGTACTTTGCATCTCTTTTTTTACATTCGCAGTACTTCTTATATTTTATTATGTTGCAGTGAATATATGGCACCAGAATACTTACTTCAAGGTGTAATCTCAAGCAAGGCAGATATCTTCAGTCTGGGTGTTATAATCACAGAGATTATCACAGGTTGTACAGCCCCCACAGTACTGCTACATCTTGTCAGCATTTCATAGAGAATCTAAGATGAACTATTCTAACCTTTGCATCTATATCATCATTTTAGCTTTACCGTTGCAAACTTGTAGGTATTTAGAAGTTGGAGGAACAAATTCAAATCAACATCGAAGTATATATCAATGGAAAAATATAGCCAACAAGTAGAACTATGCATCGTCATAGCCATAGCATGTGTGGACCCTGCTATGGAGAAAAGACCTACAGCAAAGGATATAATCCAAGTGCTTAGTGCAGCAGACTGGGTATGGGTGTTGGCCTGCTGCGTACCCGTCTGGGTGTTGGCAAAAAAGGAAAGAAAAGAAAAAGAGGATGAAAACAAAAAAAGGCAGAAAAGAAGAACAAAAAAGGCAAAAAAAACATAGTATAGCAAAGAAAACCAAGAAAGAATTAGAAAACCAAAGAGAGAGAAAAGAAAACAAAAAACAAGATAAAAACCGAACAAATGTAGCAACGAACAGGCTGAACGAATGACTGACCAAGAAACATGATACTGCGCCATCCAATACGCGTGTGCACCTACGGGGCACTTTAATCGACTCAGAAACTAGTCTTGCGTGAAGCGGGAGACATAACTCTTGCGGTTAGAGACCTACCAAAATCACTATTAAGGGTTACCCGCTTAAAGGCCACTTCCATCTTCTCAGGCGCTGTCAACTCGCGCACTGCAACCTGGTAGTTCTTTCCTTTTTTTCATAAATTTGTTTATTCAAAATGTTTTATCTCTTGAATCATGCGTTTAAATCCAAAATTATTTTCACCATTTGATTTTTCGTGTCAAGATCTTCCAAATTATATCCCATTTTAAAAGGTTTGATAAACTTTTTTTCATGAAAAAACCTGAAAAATACTGGAGTGGGAAGCACGGTTGTGCTTCTTGTGGAAGCAATCTGTTCTTCCATGAGAAGCGAAGCTTGTATTTATTTTTCTTATCGAGAAGCACACTCACAGAAGCAAATTCATGTCTCCACGAGAAGGAAATATGTGCTTCTCGTGAAAGCACATTTGATTTCCTTTCCGAGAAGCACACCTCGTAGCATTTTTTTTCTTTTCCAAGAATGTGCTTCTCGTGGAAGCTAAGCTCGTGGAAGCACATTTTTTTTACTTTTCCGTGAAGCCCAGCTGTGTTTGGGAAGCAAAGGATTTTTTTGTCTAAGACCTGACAAGAACTGAAATGCTATAGAAAAAAAAGTCCGTCCAAAATTCGAAAGCGTACACAGAAAAATAATAAAAATGGAATCTAGAGTGAGCGTCCGGCACGCAACATATGGCGGTGGCTGGACGCACCACTTGGCATGCTCCTACGCACCCAAAGTGCGAGGGCCTTTAGTCCCGGTTGGTGTTTGGAACCGGGACTAAAGGTCCCAGTCGAACCGGGACTGATGCATGCCGAGGCTCAGCCGGCATCCTAGCCGCTCGAACCGGGACGATACTCACATTAGCCCCGGTTTGTAACACGACCGGGACTATTGATCTGATCTGGCCAGAACCAAAGCCATGTTTTCTACTAGTGGTGGATGATTGACAATAAAGAACGGGAACAGGTAGTCCTAGATAACCTCCTGGCTATCTGTGGTTTCTAGGTTGTGGCAGTGCATGTAAAAGGATTTGGTAAGGACACTTTACCAATCAGGAGTAGGGGGTCTATAGCTCGATGAAGTACCCAAATCATCATTAAATCTAGGGAGACTGTGCTGACAGAGAAGATATTTGCATGAATGACCTCATTAAAGGCCAGATCAATTTTGTCGGCCAGAAACTCCTGGATGAAACTATAACCTTCTATGACCTTGGTCGTGTATCCATGTTGACCTTCTTTTGATTTACCTACCACATTGGCATGCAGAACTTGAAGACCGATCGAGAGGGTCTTCAACATAGAGTTTGATAGATACCGTTCGCCAGGCTTATACATATTCATTTTCCGCACTTCGGGGATATGACAACGGGTATAGGTGGTTTGTCCGCGGATGGTCCACAACTATCATGTACATTCTTCTCCCTTGATTACAGATTATCCGGCACTATGTCTAGGGTGTCAGCATGTCCGTGGGGAATCTCCTCGTGGCTGATACGTTTCCAACGTATCTATAATTTTTGATTGTTCCATGCTCTTATAATATCAATCTTGAATGTTTTATATTCATTTACTAACAACTTTATATCATTTTTGGGACTAACCTATTGACATAGTGCACAGTGCTAGTTGCTGTTATTTGCTTGTTTTTCACTTTGCGGAATATCAATACCAAATGGAGTCCAAATGCCACTAAACTTTTTGGAGATTTTTTTTCTACCCAGAAGACACCCAGGGAGCCAAAGTAGAAAATTTGAGGATGCCCGTGGGGCCCACTAGGTACCAGGGTGCGCCCTGGTGGGTAGTGGAGCCCACGGGAAGCTTCTCCACTGATATCCACCTCTATAAATACTCTAAAATCCAAAGAAACCTAGGGGAGTTGAGGAAATACAGTTTCTGCCGTCACAAGTTTCCAGAACCATGAGATCCAATCTAGAGGCCTTTTCTGGCACTCTGTCGGAGGGGGCAACGATCACGCAGGGGTTCTTCATCATCCTTGTTGCCCCTCCAATGACGCGTGAGTAGTTTACCACAGACCTCGGGTCCGTAGCTAGTAGCTAGATGACTTCTTCTCTTTTTTTGATCTTCAATACAATGTTCTCCTCGATGTTCTTGAAGATCTATTTGATGTAATGAATTTTTGCGGTGTGTTTGTTGGGATCTAATGAATTGTGGGTTTATGATCAGTTCTATCCATGAATTGTTGGGTAACGTAGCAGAAATTCAAAATTTTCTACGCATCACCAAGATCAATCTATGGAGTAATCTAGCAATGAGGGAAGGAGAGTGCATCTACATACCCTTGTAGATCGCTAAGCGGAAGCGTTCAAGTGAACGGGGTTGATGGAGTCGTACTCGCCGTGATCCAAATCACCGATGATCCTAGCGCCGAACGGACGGCACCTCCGCGTTCAACACACATGCAGCCCGGTGACGTCTCCCATGCCTTGATCCAGCAAGGAGAGAGGGAGAGGTTGGGGAAGACTCCGTCCAGCAGCAGCACGATGGCGTGGTGGTAGTGGAGGAGCGTGGTACTCCAGCAGGGCTTCGCCAAGCACCGCAAGAGACGAGGAGGGAGAAGGGTAGGGCTGCGCCAAGAAGGAGATGTTCTCGTGTGTATGGCAGCCCAAAAACCCCACTATATATAGGGGAAAGGGAGGGGCTGCGCCCCCACCTAGGCTTCCACCCCTAGGGGTGGCGGCTAGCCCTAGATCCCATCTAGGGGGCGACCAAGGGGGGAGAGAAGGGGGGCGCACCACTAGGTGGGCCTTAGGCCCATCTGAGCCTAGGGTTTCCCCCTTTTCCCTTCTCTCTTCGCCTTGGGCCCTGGTGGGGGGTGCACCAGCCCACCTGGGACTGGTCCCCTCTCACACTTGGCCCACGCAGCCCTCTGGGGCAGGTAGCCCCACTTGGTGGACCCCCGAGACCCTCCCGGTGGTCCCGGTACGTTACCGATAGCACCCGAAACTTTTCCGGTGACCAAAACAGGACTTCCCATATATAAATCTTTACCTCTGGACCATTCCGGAACTCCTCGTGATGTCCGGGATCTTGCGGGGCGGCGCGGCGGCAGGATCTGGCGTCGTCTGCTCGGCCCAGAACTGGGCCCTTCGGGCCCCATCTGGGCCTGGGCGGGCCGACGGCGGGGATGGTCTCCGGCGTGGCTTCTGGGACGCGTGGGAGATGCGACGAGTGTCTGGGTGTCGGCGGTGCTGACGCCGGCCTGCTGCATCGCGGTTGGCGGGGCTTAATGGGCCCGCTTCGGCCTGGCTAGGCCAGGGGTGGCCCGGCATGCCCCGCTGCCGCGTCCGGACAACTACCGCGACGGTGCCGGAGGCACGGGCCTCCCGCACGACGGCGGTGGAGGTGGTTCCCTCCCGCTCGGCGTCGCTGTTGCTGCTCCCGTCGTGGTGAGCTTCTCTCCGGTCCTTTTGGCCTCGTGGTGGTGTTCGTAGTGAGGTGGCGTGGGGTGGCGGCGCTACTGCGTTGGCGCATGGTGGTGGGCGACGGTTTGGCGGGTCGGTTCCGTCCGGTTGGGCGGTTGGGGTTGGAATGCAGGAGAAATCCCTGCCTGCTTCGGCCCCGACACGATGACACCTGCCGGTGCCACCATTCCTCCCTGGAGGGTGTCGGTGGTATACAGCCCCACCTCCCTCCGCGTGCCCGGGGAACCCGAGGACTTGTCCGGGCAGCAGCATCGTCGGTGTCACATCCCTTCTTGGAGGTGCTGCTTGGTACGCGGCGGATCAGAGCCTCGGTCTGTGGTGATTTGTATCCGGTGGGCGCCGCGGTGGCGGGTCATCCGCGCTTTGCCGAGCTGCCGTGGTTGGCATTTTGTTTTTTTTGTTTTTCTTTGATGTGTTGTGCTGCTCGCCACAGCGATATCTGTACTCGGTGTTGGTTGCTTTGAAATACAAAGCGGGGAAAATCCTTTTCGGTAATCGTACACTATCTTTTTGACCTGCTGTTACTCTGAATTTGTGCGATGGAAGTGACGGATTTGGATCAAATTTATGGATTCATAGCATAGCACATTTTTGTGAATTGGAGCGGCAGCCTCACACAAATTGAAATGGTTGCAACATACTCAAACCAAATTCTATTAGTCTTCAGGCTGACTTCATGCAAAATATGTTGCAAGTCTTACCTCACATGCATCTGCCTGTGCGTGCAAAATGTAGCATTTGCCATTTTTGAATTAGGCATTTTTAGGTGTATGGTGGAATCTCTTTGCTGAACAACATGCTTATGCTCGTGCTTCCCAGGTGTTATTTTGCTAGAAAGTTTTTAATGGACGGCTAACAGAAACTCAGTTAATCCGACGACCGTTCTTGACAGACTTCCGTGACAGCCAACTTGCAGTTCGGACTGGGATGCAGAGAAGAGCCAACCAAACAACATTTGAGGTGAGGTCACCAACAATAACTGCAGTGCAGTTCTTCTGCACTTTCTGCCTCACACACATGATTAAACAAGACATGACAGACCTAGCTAGCTAGCTGTATGAAATGACTGGGGATCGATCGAGATCCTAACTAAATAAACTTGATTTGATTAGCTCATTGATGAAAACTCCATTCACGTTAACCGGGTGTGGAGCTGGCAACTAGCACCTCGTCCCATGGGGTTCGTACCATTGATAGAGAATAGCTCGAATTAGCCAAATCATGGCTTTACAACTGAAAGTCGACTAAGTATTCAAGCACAACTCTAATAGCAGGGGTCTGCAGCTGTGGATTAAATCTTCTCTCCACATATCAAGGTGCAGATTTTACCCAAATATCTATTCATACTTCCCAGAACAAACAACTCTGCGCTGCTTTTACACAGATAGCACACAAATCTAACATCGAAAAGTTGTTGTAGCTCCCGGGGGTCCCGACCCCCGGTTATCCTACCGTCTGGCGCACTTGAGATTCGTGCAGTGTTATGTGCAATCGCAGAACATTTGCAGCTGTTGCATGCTTGTCTAGGCATTTGACTGTTTTAATTATAGAACAAGTAGCCTATAGGGGTAGGCAGCAGGTTATAGGGGTATGCATGCGCTCTGTGTATCCTATTAAAGTGTCTGACATGTATGCACAGGCTGCACAGTGGTCACTGTTTCTCATATGCATGCTCAAGCACAACACAGTCTCTCTCGGGTCTCTCACAAGCTCTCTTTCACTAAAAATAATAGAAAAAAGCTCTCTCAAAGTCTGACTAAAAGGCGTGGCTATGCATGTGTTTTTTAGACTAACCACAATGGAGAGTAACATACATTAGTAACATACACGTATTCCTAGACTATGTTACTACCTTCATAGTGGGTAGTAACATAAGTGTGGTAACATGCATAGCTTCATTTATTAGGTTATAGACTCATATTGCATTGTGACATGTGATGTTACAGTAACTAGCTAAGTACTACTACTACCTCTCTTCTCATTAACTCACTACCACAAAAGCAAATTTGCTGAGTTGGACTCGATGTTACTGCTGAAGTTACTCTCACTATGGCTAGTCGTATAGTGATCACATCTGTCATCTAGCTGAGAGAGAGGTGACAATGAGTAGAGAGAGAGAGATGGAGCTAAGGATGATTGGTCACATCTGTCAATGGCAGCTACACAGCCTACCAACAGTAGGTGGCTACGATGCTCTTGGGACCTAGTGATCCACTAGAGCGCATGCATGATACGTGGCGCTCGAAACACTGGTAAAATTGCGGCATTACAAAAGTATGGGGCTGCTAATCCAACTGGCGTTTCTAGACATGGCACAGATCTCAACGTTTCCTATTGTACATGGATGGTTATGATAAGAGGGAGTCCAGACTCCCGGGTCCTAAAAGGCTGGTCTCATCTAACATACGTCACTTGTTGTGAAATAAACAGAACAGGGAATGATGAAACCACCCAGCAGTTTCAAATTCTTGGAGTATATATATTACAAACTGAAAAGAACAAGAGTCTACAGCTCTATTACAGACCAAAGTTGTGGTCAATCTTCAAGCATATTAGTAGTAGAAGATAGCATAAACTTCGCAATATAACTCAATCATTAAACAGGACGAACACGTGGACTCCTGAAATTCCAAACTTTTTATAGGATGAACAAACAGAGTGAACCAATTACACAAGCAGACGAAAGATAGCATAAGCTTCAGACCGCAAAATCAAACCACAGACTCTTGTGCAGTGGTACCATTAAACCCTCCCAGATGGTCTATCCCAGAGGAGGAAGAGGGCCGCCCCAGAATACCAGCATGAGTGAGAAGTGCCAAAGATGGGTCATGAGCTCCCCGCCGGTGGCCAGCATCTCTGCATGGATGTCCGCATTGTCCGATGGCGCCAGGAAGAGTATGAACTCTGCCCAAAAGTCAGCCAGCACCTTCCAACGCTGTCCTTGATCAGGAACATTATCTCTAAGTTGCCTCCCAAGCTCGGCTCCCTTATATAGGATTGTACCATCGTCGTCATGCAAGCCTGTGATCAACTTCTCATACCTACCACTCAGAGTTTCACATCCGGCAAGGCGCTGCCGAGCCTCCATGACCACAGCGTCGAAGATGCGTCGTGTGTCGTAGCCATGACCAGGCAGCATGTCGGGAACAAAAGCTACCAAGTAGGCACAGTAATCCGACAGTCTCACGGCAACAAGGAGGTCGTCGTTGCCCTTCAGCGACAGCTCGTTCCGGGAGATGGTTGTGGCGATATGCCATACAAGGATTGTGTGGATGTGTGTTGGCAAGTTGCAGGCCCATGAGAATTGGCTTCCCAGCTGATTTCTAGCAAGTGCTGCTTGTCCATTTTCTAGCTTGCCGTTGTTCTTTTTGAACTGAGAGAGGATGCGGATGATGACTGTATCTGCCAGTTTTATCTTCTTGTCAGACTTCTGTCCTTTCTTGTTGCATCGAGCAAGCCTAGTGACAGAAAAGACAGTGCATTCCATGGATCATAGTCGAAGTTGAGTAACAGAGAGTACTGCCCAAGCTTTCTTTCCCAAGTACCTTCTCTTGTGGGACTCTCATTTACAGTTTTTGTTCGTGACTTGGTAATGTATTCCCGGATGTCATCCACTACTAACATCCTAGAAGGAGATATAAATGTTGTCGTGCAGTTTATCAAAGCTAAACTGGCAAGCAAAACAATGGTAACCCAACGAATAACATCGGTTCCATTGACTCTCTGTTCCAAATTACTACGATGGTAGTGTCTGCTGAGTGCTCCGGAAATGATGTTCCAAACAATAGCAAACAATGTAGCAACTGCTGACATGCCCCACCTCCCCCAGTAAAATTCCATCCTTGTATAGAAGAAATCATACATGAATGACAGCTCCTCCTCGATAACACGAAAAGCACGAACGTAGCTGGCATTCTCGGAGAGGAGCCCATGAAGAACGAGATGCAGTGTCTTCTCAAGGCCGGCTTCACTGAGTCGGTAGCCACAGAATCTCCGTTTCAACAGTTTGGATAATGTGAAGGAGAGCGCAGTATCCTTGTAAACTTCCGCAGTTTCCTTGTGCTTGAAGTTGTGAGACTCGACCCATCGCCAAACAGAATCAATGGTGATGTATTCTGAATTGATTACCTCTTTTAACACAACTCTGTAGTCAGGCGCGGTTGGAAGCAGGGAAGTCAATTCCATTTCCCCGTGAAATATGTAGCTGTACCCTTCCATAGTGCATGGATTGAAGACCGGAGCAAGCTGATGCTCAACCAGCATGTAATCAGCAATCACTTTAGAATGCGCCACCAAACCTCCCTTTTTGCTTGCCTTACTTAAATTCCCAAACTTGCTGAATGTCAAAATGATGCTCAGGATATAGAAAATCCATATGGTAGTATTGTAACTCTTGTTGCCACCACTCCCATTGATGATCAGCCATAGCACCAGAATGATTTGCAAGACTTGCTGCACAAGCATCCTTTTCCTCTGCTCAATATCCTGGATACTGTAGACAGAGAGGGAGACAGGGTTTACTTGTATCAGGAGGAGGATGGTGCCCCAGAGGACAAACGTCTGGTCACGGAATGGACCAGCCTGCAGCAGGCCGATGGTGTAGGGCGCCAGCACAGTGGACAGTGTGTACACTGTCCAGACGAGGAGGCGGAAGAACCCATGGCTATACCGCCGGCGGAATGAGCCGAACAGCTCAAGGAGAACCCACGCCAAGGTGCTGAAGAGGACCAGAACTTCTACGCGGATCAGCCGAGCTTCGGTGCTGCTCAAGCGCTGGACCAGCGTTGTGGTGGTGTTCTTGAGCTCCATGGCTTCTATCATCAACTGGCAGGCACCACTCTAGATCTGTTTCTCTCCGGTTGGCTTACCCATGCTAGGTTGGGTTAACACTCAAATGGCTTTTAAAGTGTGGAAGTCTATCTGACTATCTCTGTCTAGTTGTTCTCACAAAGTCCCCAATGACAACCTGCGTCACCTGCGCTCTCTCCCTTGAAAGTATGCAAATTTATGCTAGACGATTAGAAGATGTATTGCATGTGTGGCTGCGGAATACATGGCCAGGGACGAGCTGATACATGCAAGAATGGCTTGGCTTAGGAACGCATGGACAGGGCTGGGATGAAAGGATGGAATCAAGATGGCACCCCGGGTTTTGGGTGCGGGTAGTCGCCCAAACCCATTCTTGTCTGATATTTTCTGCCTAAACCTATACCCATATCCGCACCTTGGGTTTTAAACTGTTCCCGGTACCCATATTTGTCCGGGTGCGGGTACCCGTAGGCAAAAATACTCATCTTGACCACCTTACCTAATTCACACTTCACCATGTATGTTTCAGCATTTCCGCATTTATCCACAATATTTCTGTATGTTTACTTCAACATTTCAGCGCGCGAGCACACGCACACACACATACACACATATATACATGGGTATGCAGGTATTAGTAGGTATTAGTATATGGGTATGCAGGTACGCGGCTATGGGTATTGCCTTCCCGTACCCATATCTGGCTTATCTGATGGTACGAGTTTTCTCATTTATAACACACGGGTATTTATTTTTCCCAAACCCTTACCCTAATAGGGTTATTACCCGTCCGTTTCGCGGGTTGTCGGTACCCATTGTCTGTTGAACTTAAAATGGCCAGGTGCCTTCGACTTGCCGAACTGGGCCACGATGTTGCCATCTTGCATGTTGCATTCTAGCCCATTTCCTTGAGGCGCTTCTTCCTCCTAAGCTGGCAGACACCCCTCGCGACGGCTGCGATGTGGTGGCAATGGGACGCTGCCGTACACGTCCCTCCTCCACCACCCAGTGCGGAGCTGCTTCCACCACCGTGACGCGGTACTGCGAGCTTCTTCGGCGGCACTGACTAGAGGTAGTTTTCATTTCCCTTTTTCACCCACCGTTGCAAGCCTCTTCTTCAAGTGATCCCATTTCCACATGTTTACTAGTTGTCAATGCTAATGGTTCAACTTTCTATTTCACCGGTGAAGTTTGAATTGGGTAAGGTGGTCGAGATGGGTATTTTTACCCACGGGAATTACCTGCACCCTGCCAGGTACGCGTATGAGAACAGTTTGAAACCCAAGGTGCGGGTGTGGGTACGGGTATGCGTATGAGAACAGTTTGAAAGCCAAGGTGCGGGTACGGATTTGGGTAAAAATATCGAGACGGGCATGGGTTTGGGCCACCATTACCCGCACCCGAACCCGGCGTTTGCCATGTGGACAAGTGGTCAATGGAATCATTGTGTCGGTCCATTGAACATTCATTGCAGAAATGAAGATGATTGAGAAGCCGAAAGGGTAGTTGGATGAACAATAGATGCTCTGCATACAGACCCCGGGCCAGGCAAGACTATTTCATGGACCATGGGTAAGATGAAGTGAGCAATTGCTGTTAAGAATCTACATTTGCTGTTCCCCTCCATGTACTGTTAGGAATCCTTATGACTCAGGATCTGAACTCTTGAAATTTTGACTGCAGGGTTACAACGTTAGCAGGCAATTGTAAAGGATGTCACCAAAATCTCTTGTGTTTTGATGCTCACCTACCCCGGATATTATTGGCAGGATCTGTCATACATCACATCACATGCTGTGGAATCTCATCTACCATGGCTAGATACTGTGGCTGGACCGGTCTCTCTAACCTACCGTCATTAGTGTGCGGACCCCAGGCTGAGTGTCAATGTCAAGTGTACTCCGTTTGGTCTAGATCTAAATTGGTAGCCTTTAAAGGCAGATCGACAGTCTGATAGTCTTCCTGCGCCTTGATATTCTACTTGAACAGTACATGTTTTCTGAGCAGCTATGAGTCGTCGAGGTCAGTGCTCCAGCTTCTTACTGTTACTGTCTGCATGACTCCTTTTGATCGATCTTTATCTTGATACGCTCAGATCTTGAGAATTATATTAGTAGATGAAATATGCCCATGTTTATTCGTAGTATTGATCAAGCCAAATATCCACAGAAGTAGCTAGCTTGTTTTCAACAGGATCATGCCTAGGGATTACATGTCACATCGATCCGCTGGATCGTGGTGTTTTCTAAGAATTAACAAGGTTCCTTCTGTAGATGACTACTCTTCTTTTAGTAAATATCAAAGTTAACATGGTGGTTTGAGTTGTTGAGACGTAAATAACTCACATCATAGTATCTGTCGAGAAGGGTCTGTAGTTGCTCTTTTCTTTCTAAAACGGTGGTTTCTGTGACCAGAAATGGCTATCTTACGTGATGAACTGTAGAACAAGCTACAAGATCCAAAAGCAACACCGATGTTTCTTCCTCTAGAATTTGAAAGGCATCACATGTGATTTTTCCACTGAATCGGACCTTGGCAGAGGTGGATATGGAGTGGTTTACAAGGTATGACCATTTTGTTTACTCCACTTTTCAAATATTATTAACGGCAATGAATCAAAGACACTTGTATATACTATGAAGAGAGGTTTAACTGATAAACACAGGGAGTTCTTAAGGGTGGGAAAATCATTGTCATGAAGAAGCTTTTTGAAATACATCTGCTGGACGATAAAACGTTCGAGGATGAAGTCAGACATCTTATAGCGATCAGGCACCAAAATCTAGTACAACTTATTGGTTACTGTGCTGAATCAAGTTGGGAATTGGTAGAGCAGAGTGGAAAGCATGTTTTTGCTGAAATACTGAAAAGGTTGCTCTGCTTTGAGTATGTATGCAACAAAAGCCTTGACAAGTATATTTCCGATATGATTTTTCTAGAAAAGGAGGATGACCCCCGGCCTCTGCATCTAGGAGATGCATACGGCCACTTTATTGATTATTCTCGAGGACCTTACAAAGTATTACAACAATATGCCTGAATCCGCCATTTTGGCAACATATGCCACTACCCCTATCCATATGATGAAGGGGTGCTACCTGGCCAAATACCTGG